>NW_015505689.1:563237-564656 GCF_001515645.1 Sinocyclocheilus grahami
TGCTTCTCTGCCGCTCACTGCACAGAACAGACGCCGAGAGAGGTGACACTTCTCCGGGAAAGTCAGACCTCGCGCTCGCGGGACAGCACTGGAGAAATCCTCCAACTAAACCATAGCTAAGGTTTATCCAGATAAAGTCGCTAGGTTTGTCAGTATGAATATTCTATGGAAAAAAAGTCACTAAAGGGTCTGAAAGTTGCTAAATCTAGTGCTAAAGTCGCGCTCGTGTGTGAGAGACGCGGGAGCTGATGGCAGGGGGCGCTGGATATTTGTAGCGGTCAGTGTGGATATTGTGGATGAGATCACGTTCTATTAGTTCTACAGCTTCAGTTTCTGAACTTTCACGCTTAGTAGCACATACAGCTGTTCCCTCACCACAGTGCAACAGTGAAAAGGGACCCCTTTCAAACAGTGCGACAGTTTAAGCAACATATTGAGGTATTTTAAAAATTCATATCATAACAAAAATTAACACCGGTATTCGGTATGAACCGGTATACCGCCCAGCACTAAATTCTGTCATCTTTTACTCAGCCTCAAGTTTCTCCCTTCTATTGAACGTAAGATGATATTTTGTAGAATGTTGAAAACCAGACCGTTTCTGGTAGCCTTTGACTTCTATATTATGAAGAAGAAGAAAAAACCCAATGGAAGTCAATGGCTACCAGCAACTATTTGGTTACAAACACTCTTCAAAATATCACCTTTTTAAAAAAAAAATATACTCATACAGGTTTGTAACAACTTGAGGGTGAGTAAAAGTTCATTTTTGGATGATTTATCCCTTTAACTTGAGTTTTAATGACTGTATTCAAGTACTATTGATTTGTCTTTTTAATACCCGTTTAAAGTCTAAATTAAAGCCGGCATGGAATGAAAACTCACACTATCAATTTTCTAAATGCATGTTATAGATCTTATCATCAAAATCAGGTGTTTCATTTTTTTATTTCTTTTTTTGACTTTGTAATGATTAATCAAAATGTGGTAACTGCATCTTCTGGTGATTTATGCAGGATTTCTCCAATCATTTAGTGCACTTACACCTGCTCCTGCAAGCTTACGTTCAGTGCTCGGGAGATTACTAACATTTTAGTAACAAATTGTAGTCTGTTACTGATGACAAATTACATGTTGAAAATTGTAGTCAGTGATGTAATTAAGATCCATTATAGGTAATGTATTGCGACTACTTTTGGATTACTTTTAGATTACTATTGACATAACTTGTTTATAGGGGGACTTAAAGTAAATATTTTATGTCAAATTGGTTTGACTGACAAAAAGTTTGGGAATCCCTACATCACTCACTCACTCACTCACTCACTCACTCACACACTCACACACTCACACACTCACACACTCACACACTCACACACTCACACACTCACACACTCACACACTCACACACTCACACAC
>NW_015505689.1:565588-568899 GCF_001515645.1 Sinocyclocheilus grahami
TGCCGCTCACTGCACAGAACAGACGCCGAGAGAGGTGACACTTCTCCGGGAAAGTCAGACCTCGCGCTCGCGGGACAGCACTGGAGAAATCCTCCAACTAAACCATAGCTAAGGTTTATCCAGATAAAGTCGCTAGGTTTGTCAGTATGAATATTCTATGGAAAAAAAGTCACTAAAGGGTCTGAAAGTTGCTAAATCTAGTGCTAAAGTCGCGCTCGTGTGTGAGAGACGCGGGAGCTGATGGCAGGGGGCGCTGGATATTTGTAGCGGTCAGTGTGGATATTGTGGATGAGATCACGTTCTATTAGTTCTACAGCTTCAGTTTCTGAACTTTCACGCTTAGTAGCACATACAGCTGTTCCCTCACCACAGTGCAACAGTGAAAAGGGACCCCTTTCAAACAGTGCGACAGTTTAAGCAACATATTGAGGTATTTTAAAAATTCATATCATAACAAAAATTAACACCGGTATTCGGTATGAACCGGTATACCGCCCAGCACTAAATTCTGTCATCTTTTACTCAGCCTCAAGTTTCTCCCTTCTATTGAACGTAAGATGATATTTTGTAGAATGTTGAAAACCAGACCGTTTCTGGTAGCCTTTGACTTCTATATTATGAAGAAGAAGAAAAAACCCAATGGAAGTCAATGGCTACCAGCAACTATTTGGTTACAAACACTCTTCAAAATATCACCTTTTTAAAAAAAAAATATACTCATACAGGTTTGTAACAACTTGAGGGTGAGTAAAAGTTCATTTTTGGATGATTTATCCCTTTAACTTGAGTTTTAATGACTGTATTCAAGTACTATTGATTTGTCTTTTTAATACCCGTTTAAAGTCTAAATTAAAGCCGGCATGGAATGAAAACTCACACTATCAATTTTCTAAATGCATGTTATAGATCTTATCATCAAAATCAGGTGTTTCATTTTTTTATTTGTTTTTTGACTTTGTAATGATTAATCAAAATGTGGTAACTGCATCTTCTGGTGATTTATGCAGGATTTCTCCAATCATTTAGTGCACTTACACCTGCTCCTGCAAGCTTACGTTCAGTGCTCGGGAGATTACTAACATTTTAGTAACAAATTGTAGTCTGTTACTGATGACAAATTACATGTTGAAAATTGTAGTCAGTGATGTAATTAAGATCCATTATAGGTAATGTATTGCGACTACTTTTGGATTACTTTTAGATTACTATTGACATAACTTGTTTATAGGGGGACTTAAAGTAAATATTTTATGTCAAAGTGGTTTGACTGACAAAAAGTTTGGGAATCCCTACATCACTCACTCACTCACTCACACACACTCACTCACTCACTCACTCACACTCACACTCACACACACTCACACACACTCACACTCACAAAGAGAAAAAAAGAAGTAGGGAGAATCAATGAATTAACTGCCACTGTGTGAATAATTTGTAATCATGAAATCCATAAAAAAGTAACTGTAATCTGATTATGACTTATGAGCATTTTAAAATGTAATATAATCTAACTACAAGTACTTAATTTTTGGCATCTGATTAGGCTACATAACCCAGATTACATGGGTCACTACCCTGCACTGCTCGCATTCATCTGCCTCTACTTTCGAGTGAAACACCAACATAAAAACATCCAGTCAACAACCAATGCAGAAGAACCATCATTTTTTTTATTTTAATCTGTTACACTCCAATGTACATCACACTATGACAGCAAAGATTGGTTGCTACTTTAATTTCATTGCAACTTTAAGAAATTAACTTCCTAAAATGGTAGACCAAACCAAAATTAAATCTACAATATCACAATTACATCAGCCAAAATGCTTTTGCCACTTTATTAGAACACGCTCTGCGGTGCTTGATTCTGATTGGTCAACAGCAGCATTCTGTGCTCAAATATATTTGAATGATGATGCTCAATTGTATATTTTATTGTTGTTCCTGGCAACAAATTTCCTAGTTGTGCTAGTTTTATGTCTCTTACGTATCACTCCACTGTGTCTTTCTTCTCACACGATAAAATATACACAATAAAACACCTTCAGAATGATATAAGGTTCTTTCTGCTTTTGATCACCCTGCTTTTTTGGGGATATTGGCAACTTGACTAGATATAATCCCCTACCTCATATCTAAATTAATAAATGTGGGGTATTTAACTGTTAAACTTCTATATTTACACTCAAGGGTTAAACAGCCCATCATATACTTCGATAAGTAAAGTTGCAAAGACTAAAGTCCCAAACCCAATAAAAGTTAAGACTCATCCACACCCCCTTAAACGCCTCGTTTAAACACACCCCCACATGTCTACGTCACTGTGTGGGAAAGAAAGAAGGCGCTTTTATTCTCGCTGTAGTATTGTTGCCGTCATGTCGTGGAGGCGCTGTGTGTTTCCAAATATGGTAAGAGGCGTAAAATTTCCGTCACACGCTCGAGGCATTCAGCCAATTAAAACGCACTGGATAGCTGGCCAATCAGAGCACACCTCGCTTTTCAGACCGATGAGCTTTGTAAAAATCAACGTGTTTCAGAAAGGCGGGGCATAGAGGAGAAACAATAATGTACAGTATGTGGAAAATAATGTGTTTTTTTAACCTTAAACTACGTGTAAACATTGCATTACACCAAATACACAAAAAAATTGTCTTTTTTTAGCATCGTCATACGACACCTTTAAAAAGCAACACACGCCAAACATCCTCCCAAACTAAATAAGAAGCGTTTATAAACCTGTTGTCCAACAAAAGAGAACATTTAATAACATGATTTTACTCCAAAACATCAATCAAGTGTTTGAAATAACTGCATTTTCTGATCTGGATTCTTATCACAGAATAAGCAGAACATTTTTTCTATACTGTAATAATTTACAACTATGTTGATTAGCATTGGATTCTAAATGTACTTTATTATTATAAATGTAAGGGAAACAGGTCAATAATAATTTAGCTCAAAGGGAATCATTTAAGATTTTAAAGGGAACTCCACCATTAATATGCAAGGGAATTAGGACAGAATCACTGTTTACGGCTGATCACTGAGACGGCCAGCGATTCAGTGAACGAGCCGTATGACAGCAATTCTGCAATGGATATCTATATCCAAAATATAGTGAAAACACTATTAATTAGCACATGTAACAAGATCGGCAGTTTAAGACATTAACTTGTGAGCACAAAACACAAGATACTTCTCTTTTCCATATACATAAGGCTTTATTGGATAAATCTAAGACATATAAACTAATCTAACACACGCATTCACACAAGTTTTCAGAAAGAGAGAGAGTGAGGAAATAATTA
>NW_015505689.1:572183-578748 GCF_001515645.1 Sinocyclocheilus grahami
CATGATGGTTAAACATGTGGGTTATATACATGATATGGGGTTAGATATATAGTAATGGTTAGTTGCTCGAGTCCTTTTAGTGTCATTTAGGTGCATGGAAAGGCAGTTTCCGTGCCATTCTGTGAATGTATGAAGACCAGAGATTAAAATGTCTGTAAGGAATTTTAGTCTCTCTGTTCTTGTCGTAAAGTGGGGGAAGTCAATTTACGAGGAGCTTGTGACTGTAGTTACTATCGTGTGATAGTCATGCGGTCATCTCTTTTGACCATTATTCTTGATAACTTGCCCCAAAATTTTACAATCTCCTTGGACTTGTCAATGTGTTCTTTTGTGTTAATGTTGAAAACTGTTCTGTGACAGGGGCTTAGGTTTAGGCTTGCTTCAGAGAGGCTGGGGTCTGATTTATGACATCCTGTTGTCTTGGGCCTCTGTGGAATTTTTGTGACTCCTCGTGCCTCAACTCGGTTTTGACCAAATCTTAGATTGTCTGATTCGGTCTGATATCCTACATAAAAATACCCAAGATGGCTTGAAGAACATGATACATGATAACATGATAAACCCTATATTGATGCGTCATGTGTTTACTGTCTTAATGTTTAATCGGTTCAAGCGTTTCAATCTTGTTTTTATTCAGTCACAGCAATAGCTGGATACCATTGTCCATATTAGGGATTTCCTGGAATGTCATGAGGTTTATTATTTCTGTGATGCATATGTGGAGTTTCCGCATGAGGGCGCCCCCTGGTGTCCAGTATTAATACATGTGTTAGCGCTCAGTAATTTGCTGGCTTAAATAGGAATAATATTATTATTTTATCATTAATTTTTTATCTAATTATTACAGATTTTGTTGATTTGTTTTAAAAATCAGCAGACAAACCTTGGATCAGACGGTTTTGGCCAGTAGCTCACCTTTGGCAGTTCGTTTCTGAGGCCTCGTGGCAAGACAGACCCCACACGTCTTCTATCTTGAGACAGGACGCTTTGTGGGCCCTCCATGCCAGAGGGGACAGCCATTGCAGGGTCATGAAGGAGAAAAATCCTGCATTGTCCACCGGGTGCTGATGTCTGGGGGTGAAAATGGAAGAGTTTGGCTCGTATCAGTCATCTAGGCGCTCTGTGCTATGTCTGAGAACGGCGTGACCTTGAACGCAAGAGAAAATCTTTACTCGCTGCGACCAAACAGTAGATGAATCACACGTTCGTGTTTGAACAGCAGTTTGCACGTCCCTCTCAGAACTCTTACGAAGCAGTGAAAAAGTTCAGCGGCTCTTTATCAGTCAGCATGTTAAAAATCAAGCCGTCTGTGAGTAAAGGATAAGAGCGTTTCTTATCAGGACCTCACTGACTGTCACTTGAGTCCAAATGGCAACAAACATCTCCTAAGGCCTCTTTCACACCTCACAAATGTATTTCGGTGCATATGTTTATTTTGGCCCCCTATTAACAGGTTTCACACTGTTTGCATACGCAGTGTGGTAGAAGTGTAATATAAGTAAGGTTTTTCCACACTAAACTCAGCAGAAAACATGTTGAAAATACGCAATATATGTATTTTATCCACACAAGCTTTTACAATAGGCTCATATGAAGCAACTGGTGTGAACTATTCATTGTTAAAAATGACGCCGATCATGTTTAATGCAGGATAAACACACAGTGATACAAACACACAATTTCTATTTAACTAAGTGACAGTTTCAGATGATAAAAGCAGCTCATAGCTTCATTTTAAGGCTAAAGTAGGTTAATTATTATTTGGATGTAAATATGTCTCCTAATAACTAACCACTTAACAATTTATGGCAGTTATTAAAGAAATATTCAAAGCAGTAGCCCAGAAATGTCTTTATTTTCTATTAAGAGCCGCTGTGTGAAAGTAAAACGTGAGTCTCCTCTTGTAGCTTGTGAAACTTAGGTTTGAAACATCGAAGGAAGGTTGACATGCCAATCAATTTAAGAAAGATGTCATTCATTTGTTCTGTCAGATAATTTGGTGGGACCGGGACAGGAAAGAACACCATAAACATAAAAATATCTATTCAAATATTGTCAAACGTGAAAATTGTCCTGTGGTGTGACTGTCATTATGTCAAAATATATCAAAATAAATAGTGTGGACAAAAAAATATTTCAATGTATTGGCATTAACCAGTCGAACAAACTTCAAAAATATTATATAAATGTATATTTTCTATATTTCATATAATATATATATTATATAATTATAAGTTGTATATATTAATTTATGAAGTCCTGTGAAGTGATCCTTCCACATTTTAAGCATTAATAATCATAAACTAAGCTTTATGTATTTGTGCATATGGGAGTCAACAATTGTTGGAAACAATGTGTCAGTCAATTAATACCTTGTCCTGCAGTGTGACATGCTGTACAACAGCAAGAACTATTTCAAACAGCATTTGCTAATTCTTTTATAATTATTATACATGCAGTGTTTATGAGCTCAAACTACCCGAGAAATGTACTGGAATACAAATAAATACATTTTTCACACCGCAGGGCCTTTTAAATGAACAAGTGAGGGGAAAAGATCAAATAAAAGCGGTAACTGGTCACATCCCCTAAAATATACACATACCTTTCTAAAAATATATATCGATTTTTTTTTATAATTTTAGTCTTAAATCCATTTGCTAACTACCCAAATATTATTTTTATATGGTTATAACAACTATATCCACACTGAAAAAAAATGATTCATTGAATTTACTACATATATATATATATATTTTTTAAGTGTGGCTGCAAGCAATTTATTTTAACTACATTTTAATAAACACATTTACTGTAGTTGACTAACTTTCAACATTTATTTTTTTTAAATGTAGCTAAAATAAATTGTTTGCAACCACTTACCTTAAAAAAATGTAGTCTCATTTTCTTCAGTGCAGAAGAACTTACTTGTGTGTGATCCGAAAGGGCTTGAGTATCTGTAAGCTTTGGCGATATCTGCCTCGTCTTTTTGTTTCGGAGCCCAGTTCCACCTCATCATCGGGGTCTGGGAGAGTCTGTGGAGGGCACAGCGTCAATCCCTCCACCTGTCCTACGGCCTCCAAGGCATCTGAGAACATACCTGTCTCTAACAAACAAAACAGAAAAACACTCAACAACACTCCAAAAGCTACAAAATACTGTCAGGCACTTGGGACGAGCTCCTGTCCACGCTCATGACAGCCACGACTGGGAATGTCTGAATCTGCTGACTAATATCAGTGCAGTGACACAAACCTTCCTCTAACGTTATGGCCTTGGCTGCGAAGTTAAAGTGTTTATCTATTTAAATACGCCTGTGGGTGGCCTCAAGGCTCGTGGATATTCGAGCTCGCCGTGTGTGTGTTGACCCTGTCATTGATCCATCTGTGGCATAAGACACGATAAGGTAAATTCAGCAACACCGTGACTCTCTGTATCTGCTCTGTATACGTCACCGGCGACTGCCAGATAATGAAAGATAAGCACATAGTTTCATTATTTACACACTATACAAGAAAGAGCCCATGTTCGATAAAAATCACTAATGCAATAGTGAATGTAAACAATGATAATGGGAACATTTTGATATTTTAAAGGGATACTTCACACAGAAATGAGCATTCTGTCACTATTCGCGTCATTGCAAACCTGCATGACTTTATTTCAGAATTTGAAGGAATCGATCTCGCTTTTCGTGCGACTATAATGAATGGAGAGCAAGGCTTTCAAGTGTCATAAAGCACTATAGAAGTACCACAAAAAGTTCATGTGATTTGTGTGCTGTATTCCAGTACTTCTGAAGCCATATGATTGAAACACACTGAAACTTAGGTAATTATTCACTGAAAATCAACTCTATCTTTCCTTGGAGTATTTATGATAGTTCATGAGAGAACGGCCTGATTAGGACCATTTTTGTTGATCAAGTGTAGTTGTGTACAATGAAGCAGTGTGTAGTTATCAGAGTAATGAGGTATAGATATTCTAAACCAATCAAACAGCCCTAATATCGACTTGATATCAGTATCAGTAGATACTCAAATTTGTATTGAGCGATCCCTAACACAGCTCACACAACCGGTCTGAATGTTTCATTCATGAATCAGACTATTCCAGTTCTCGACTTAATGACTAAATCATCTAATGTTAGTCAGATTTGGAATAACATTTTCATTTTAAGGTAACGCCCAATACATGACCCCATTTCAATAGGCACAAAAACAGCTGAGTAGGACATAAATGCACACATTTTGGGGCTTATATAAGGCATATAAATTCATGTTTGTCTTCCCCGATCTTCAGTTTCAGACTACTATGAATATTTATCCATTTGCACACAATTTAAAGGAAAAACAAAGCCAAAATAAGATCCTCTACTACCACAATTGCCCAGTGTTGATCCAGCGGGGCTAAATCTAGTGTATAATAACTGTACATAAGTATCTGCTAAATGGCCTTTAACAATCAGACATAGTTGAATAAGAAATCAGTTTATGATTATTATATCAGTTGTTGATTTGTGCACAACACCTCCTATCTTTGCTCTCTCTATTTCTCCCTGTTCCTGGAACTGTGTGTTCCCTGCCATTTCTGGAGATGTTCTCCATTGGGATCCTCACATGGGACATTTGATAGATTATCAGAACTACTTTTATCTCAAATAAGCATGGCATGTTATTAAATAATGACCATGCATATCGACCCTCCACTATTTAAGGCGTTTAAAAGCCACGCAAAACTGGCTCAGAAAGTTTCTAAGAAGGTTGGAGCAGGTCACTTACATATCAAACAGAAAACGTCGGGATGTTGACCCTCTTTCTTTTCAGCTTCTGGATGTTCCCACAGGTTATAAATGATGTATTGACAAAGCCAGCGTTCTCTTGCTCCCTTGCAGCACACGACACATCTTCCTCTCGCCAAATAACTTCAACAGCATGCACTCTGATCCTGAGTAAAAGTTGCACTAGAGTTTGACGGAGAGACAGCTGATGGGATTCCCTAAATGCATCTTGCGTCACGTCTAAGCAGCCAATCACGGAGTCGCTTTGGTCGTCGCTATGGTTACCGGACCTGAAGAGGAAGGAAAAGGCACGTGGTGATCTTTGCAACAGCGTGCACACAGATTAGCAGACTATTTTGGGCCGGTCATCTGAGGAGCATTGCTTATATATGGAATAAGACGAGCAGTCTGACAAGAAACACTGATTTTTTTAATAGTAGCTGTTGTGTTACTCGTATATCTTTGAAAGAGTGAGAGCGAAACGAGTTGATGTTCCTGAAAATGTTACATAATGATAAGACTTTGCACAGACTTTCACTATTTGAACTGAAAAACAAACCTCTTTCCGTCTCATTTAGATTACGTTTAAAGTCTATTTTTCTCATCACTGGGCAACAAAGTAAATTATTATTTTATTTATTTAGTCATTTATCAGATGCTTTTATCCAAAGCGACTTACAAATGAGGACAACAGAAGCAATCAATTGTAGTATTAAAACAACTAAAAACAGATCCAAAACTAAAAGCTAAAACTTTATAAATACTACCTATACACATTTTAAAAAGAAAGAGATTAAATAAAAATGACAAATGCATAACTTTCAATGAAAAACTAAAAAAATCAAGCTAAAAACAATTCAAAATAGTAAAGAACGAAAGGTATGAGTATAATAATGATTCTAACATAACACTAAATTTAAATTAAATAAAAAATTTTTACATAACACTGAGCCAAACACCAAAAAAACTACGTACATGTTTGTAAGTTTGTAAATACACACACACAAACACACACACACACACACACACACACACACACACACACACACACGTGTATTTACAAACGTACAAAGATACATACACATTTATAAATTCAATATATATATATTATTTCATTTCCATTTAGTTTGTTGAAGTATTAAAATAACTCAAATTAAAGATTAGATTATGTTACTCTCTTAGCAATGTTTTCGCTAGGTAAAGGTCATGACCTCTGGCTGTGTTTATAGCTGGCAGCAAGTCGTTGTGATTTTTATGAAACGTGGCTCAAAGCAGTACAAGACACTTCAGCCCAATGTCAAAATAATTCTTCATGAAGAACTTGAAGCATTTTTATTCTCACAATATTACCACCGAACTGTCTTAGTATGACAAACGATATCAAATGTTTCACAATTTTAAAAATAAATTTTTTTGGCATAACAATCCTGAAAAATTAGGCAAATGTTTCATCATGAAAATTACTGATGTTCAGTGACTAAAATAGGCTTCTATAATAAATAAATAAATATACGGTATACAGTGCTGTGAAGTTTACTTTTATAGTCTGCTTATAGTCTGTAACTGATTAAAAACTAGATGAAAAGAATGTAGTTTACAAAAAATTTAGTTAGTAATCTAATCTATTACTTTGTTTACTTTGAGATTACTTTTGACCTAACTTGTTTATCATAGATTTGAATTGGATTAAGTTTTGATTGGGTCAATATTGATAATATTATATATTGATATTGATTGTATACACACACACACACACACACACACACACACACACACACATACATA
>NW_015505689.1:578791-586917 GCF_001515645.1 Sinocyclocheilus grahami
ACACACACACACACACACATATATATATACATACATACATACATATATAGTAAAGACCTTTGCAGTCAAACACATCAGTTTTATATAATGCTGTGATTAAACTGCGATTCTTCAGTCTCAGTAGGTGTCATACAGTTACAAGTGCTGTAGTGACCTCTGTTGGCATATAACACACTGGTTACATGCGAATTGCCTAAAGCAGTGCTTCTCAATCCAGGTCCTGACTGCAGAGTGAATGTCTCTTTTATTGAACGCATTTAATTCAGATCATCAGCTCATTAGCAGGGAGTGTTTCAGATCATACAGTGCAGAATGAGCAGGACTGAGAGCCACTGACCTGCAGACTCACAAAACAGAGGTGAGTTTGATTGAACTGTAAACGTCCTTGGCATATGTTTTACTGGAATGGAATAGATTTTTTCCAGGATAGATATCACCTGAAAATCCTGAATGAGTGGCAACTCTTTAATGCAAAGGACATAACTGCAACATTTAAAGGAGACATATTATGCCCCTTTTTACAATATGTAATATAAGTCTCTGGTGTCCCCAGAATGTGTCTGTGAAGTTTCATCTCAAAACACTTCAAAGATCATTTATTATATCATTTTGAAAACGCTGTTTTTCGTGCCTGTTTCTTTAAATGCAAATGAGCTGCTGCTCCCCGCCCCCTTTTCCAGAATAGAGCTGCGCCTTTACAGCTCGTATCTGCTAAAAACATCTGTTTTGATTATCATGTTTATCACACTGAAATCATGCGTTTTAAACCATATGAGTATAAACTTCTGATATACAGTTTTCTGAGCGCACACATCCCGCATTTGAACAGTCAATAGCAAATACTTAAACTAATAACAAAACAGTAGCTGATTCAGAAGCGCCAGATTGTCATAGCAAAGTCAGAATTACCTCCTCTCCTAGGTTCACGAAACGGTCGTCCATAAAATGCATTGCTGTTGTGTTGTAAGTAATCTTAAAGATTTCTAAATGCATCTACTTCTGGAAGGCCAAATAAAGTGCTTTTGCTTTCGCCTAGAAACACACAGCATCTCCCTGACATGCTGCTTCAACACTAACTGCGGTTACTGAGACCACACCTTCTTTCTTTGCGTGAACATTTGGGTGGCATTATGCTAATATTTCAACATAGTGAGGTAGATATGTGGGGCGTGTTAGAACGAGCCGTTTTAGGGGGGCGTGGCAGAGTCTTAACTTTGATAAAGAATATCTTCTCAAAGAAAGAATTTGCTTTTGAGACTTTAGTCTTTGCAACTTCAGGGATCTTATCTATGCACAATCAGCTTGTAACACTCCAAAGAGAAAGGAAAACTTGAAATCGTATCATATGACCGCTTTAAAAACACACAAGTTACAAAAACAATGGGTTATGACTGTGAAGGTAAACAGCTGGGAAATAAATTGCATGTTTATTTTAGATCTGTGTGGCAGCAGCAGCAATATACAGTAAATAAATCAATAAATGCACTGCTCTGTTGTCTCCTCTGAGGCTGGGACTCTAAACAGTGTTCTGTGCTCGTCTGTGCAGACAAAGACAGAACAGTTAGCATGTTTTGCTCAAACTTTCTCCATGGCATTAGAGCTGGTACACCGTTGTCGCTTGCGAAAACACAATGACGGTGCCGTGGATGTAAACTCACAGATTAAGGGGCGGTAATATTATAATGAGATCCCTTTGCCACGTCACCAAGGGAGCGAAATCAGACGCGCTCATTTTCTCAGACGCTTGCAGAAAAAGGCTTCCCAAAACAAAGTTACTGGCTTAATCTTTTTCATGTTTGCTTGGCTGGTAGATGCACCGGGGACCTGATTATAGCACTGAAAACCTGGAAAAGTCAGATTTTCATGATATGTCACCTTTAAATAAAAATAAATTTTCTTAGTGATTTGTGGCACTCAGAAAAATTAAAAACAAACATTCGCCTAGTCATGAAATACCTTGAAATATCAGCAAAATGTTTTTCAGATTTGGAAAAGTCATGGAAATTACAATAGTTTTGATCTTCTCTAAAATATTTCATATACTAATCATGTCCAAGAGTCAGTCAAGAGTTTATGTAGCGTAAACTTGCTTTCACGTCAAAAAGATGTTTGAAGTGTGAGTGTTTCCTCAAATTGTTACAATGAATTGGTCAAAATGATGCACAAATGGTCTGAATGATTCATTGCCAAATTGATCTGTATTGTTA
The DNA here is from genome assembly GCF_001515645.1 of Sinocyclocheilus grahami. NCBI lineage: Eukaryota > Metazoa > Chordata > Actinopteri > Cypriniformes > Cyprinidae > Sinocyclocheilus > Sinocyclocheilus grahami. Next base: position 580,999 of record NW_015505689.1, read on the forward strand.
TTATTATTATTTAAATTTAATTTAAAGTTACATTTGCATAAACTATATTTTGTTTTTGGGTTTTGTGTGAATTTTACAAAACAAGTCACATTTTTAGCCCAGTGTGACAATAATTCTGTATGAAGAACTGAAGTATTTTCACAATTTAACCACCAAACTGTTATAGTATGACAAATAATATCTTAAAATTTCACAATTTTAAAGACTCTTTTTCTGCAACAGTTCTTAAAAATTAGGCAAATATTTTGTCATGAAAAGTACTTAATATATACATACCGTGCTGGGTAGATTACTTGCAAATTGTAAATTGCAAATTGAAGTCCGTTACTGATTACAAATTACATAATGAAATTTTTAGTTACTAACATACATAATCTATTAGATTATTCATTTTAGGTCATGTATTCTGACTACTTCTTGATTAATTTTAGGTTACTTTTTACCTATATCATTTATCCCATAGATTTGAACAGAATTATTGCATACCATATTGATATAAATAAATAAATAATCCATTCTTTATGAACAACATGCAGTGCATTAAACATCAAAGTCAGGGTTTCCCAGACTGGGGTAGAGGAAAAAAGAGGAATTAGGGAGAATCAATAAATTATGAATAAATGAATATTTTACTGCCATCGTGTGGATGATTTGTAATTTGTAATCATGTAATCCATAAAAAGTAACTAATTGGATTACTACCATTTTACAATGTAACAATTTAATTACAAATACTTAATTGTTGGAATCTGATTACCTAATCTAGGTTACATGCACACATATAAATATATATATATATATATATATATATATATATATTTATATGTGTGCATGTAACCTAGATTAGGTAATCAGATTCCAACAATTAAGTATTTGTAATTAAATTGTTACATTGTAAAATGGTAGTAATCCAATTAGTTACTTTTTATGGATTACATGATTACAAATTACAAATCATCCACACGATGGCAGTAAAATATTCATTTATTCATAATCTAGGTTACATGCACACATATATATATATATATATATATATATATATATATATATATATTATATATACACTCACAAACACATATACCTGTATATCTATGGTTAAGGTGAGTCACGAGTCATGTATTTAAGGTCACTTACTCACCTTAATGTAGTAATGAAGCTTGTCCGCTGCTGTCTGTTAGCCTGCTGAGAGTCATACATTAACAGTCCAGAAATCACTTAGATGGTTTCACTTTCCTGAGCTGGGAAATCTGCTGAACGCAGGCAATCGATGAAGTGCATCCAAAGTTCCCTATCAATTTCCACGAGGCTTCATAATACATATGTCTCCAGCAACACACACTGCTGGACACGCTGCTTAGAGACATGGACGGATACACTGATGAACAGACAAATAAATAACCTATTAAATGTTAATTAAATGTTATCAAACACAGAATGCCAACACTTCACATATAATGAAAGAATAAGTGAAACTGGCCTTGAGCAACGTCACAAAAACAATGCATCAGGATCTCCAGCAGCACGTCTCACTTCTGCTTCACACCACAGCACATATTTATCACGGTGCCAATATCAGAATTGTTCATTATCACCATCTTTTCCATTTCCTCAGTGAGAGCCACGTGGATGGAAGCCACACAGCTGAGGCACATTACAATGCGAGTCCAGCAGCGGCTCCTCTCTGACCTGCGGTGCATCCCATCGCCCAGCAGTATGAGGTCAGAGAGAATAGAGGACCAGTTCCATCCCACACTCCATAAGATGGACTAAACCCTTTATCTGTCTATTCCCAGCACTGGGTGGCCAGGCCACAGCCGCTATCAACAGAGACCCCGAAATATGCCTCCGAAACCAAATCCAGTCTCAACTCCGTCTCAAAATAGATTTCTCTTTCTTGTCTTTCACCTCTTGATGTACACGGCACTGAAAAGATTGTCTGGAAAATTGTCTGTAACTCACACCGGGGCTGGACAGATTTGAGCTTGCTTTCCGTTCAGCTGTATGTTCAGAGAAGATAATGGCAAAGGTTTATGTTGCAGTAGGGAGTATTTTCTGTGCGAGGGCCAATCAGCTTAATAGAATGTTCTGCTTCCATATAACTTCAACTCTACACATAATCTGTGGCATGCTGTTGATTACCACTGAAAATCATTTAGACTGGTCCCTCAGTTTGTAAAAATAAGCAAAAGTTGTTTTCCGCAATGCACTTTTACAGTGGAAGTCTGCAGCAACAATACTGGGGGAATACATTTGTTTACGATTTTTATATTTTATTTTTATTACAAAACTTTTATACCATTTTTTTAAATGTGTGTGTGTATGTACAGTGGCATGCGAAAGTTTGGGAACACCTTGCAGAATCTGTGAAAATGTGAATAATTTTAGCAAAATAAGAGCGATCATACAAAATGCATGTTACTATTAAAAAAGGTTCAAACATTCGCTCCAGAAGGAAACACGATGCATTAAGAACTTTCTGAATTTGAAGATCAAGGTAAATTGTATTTAATTTGTCTTCCGGGAAACATGCACGTATCTTCTGTTGCTTCCGAAGGACAGTACTAAATGGAAAAAAATGATATTTCAACAAAATAAGAAAAATCTGGACATCTTCATCCTGTTCAAAAGTGGCTCTTAATGCATCGTGTTTCCTTCTGGAGCATCAGTGAATGTTTGAACCTTTTTTAATAGTTGTGTTTGAGTCCCTCAGTTGTCCTCAGTGTGAAGAGATGGATCTCAAAATCATACGGTCACTGCTGGAAAGGGTTCAAATGTGCAGAAGATGCTGGAAAACTGAAGAATCTGCAGGACATGGAGGATTTTTCTGAGGAACAGTGCTCAGTTTAACTGTTCAGGACAAACAAGAGACTCATGAACAAGCATCACAAAACAGAAAAACTGTCGTGGATCATCCAGGTAACCACACACAGTATTAAGAACCAAACTTTTGAAGCGGGTTATTTGAATAATTTCAGCTATTTTTTTTGTCTTGAGGACTAAATGTAAACATCTTTTATGTAAAATATCTTACTCAGGACAGTACTAAATAAAAAATAACATGCATTTCGTATGATCTCTCTTATTTTGTTAAAATTATTCCCATTTTCACAGATTCTGCAAGGGGTTCCCAAACTTTTGCATGACACTGTATGTATGCATGTTTAAAAATTTAATGTCTCACTTACTAAAAAATATGGTGTAACCAAGTAAAACATATTTTCCTTACACCTCAAATGTCACCTCAATCATATTTAAATGTATTTGTCAAGATTTATTTTCACAAATATGTTTTTCAATTATGCCATAAAAGGGAAAAAAGTGGCAAATTTATATAGAAATGTGCCATTTGTGTTCCTTTTTTTTTTTTACAGGTTTGAAAATACCAAAATTTTATACCATTTTCCCCCAAAAATTGTTTTTAATATTTTATATATATACTTAAAAAAATCACTTAAAGATGAATATCATGTGTTTCCTTACACCTCAAATGTCACCTCAATCATATTTAAATGTATTTGTCAAGATTTATTTTCACAAATATGTTTTTCAATTATGCCATAAAAGGGAAAAAAGTGGCAAATTTATATAGAAATGTGCCATTTGTGTTCTTTTTGCTTTTTTTTTTTTTTTATTACAGGTTTGAAAATACCAAACTTTTATACCATTTTCCCCAAAAAATTGTTTTTAATATTTTATATATATATACTTAAAAAATCACTTAAAGATGAATATCATGTGGTGTAACCGAGTAAAGCAGGACAACTCAGATGCATTAAATAAGGGGAGTGTACACATTATTTAATTACTATAAACATAATAATAATTATTATAAAAAATAGTATTGTTATACAAAATGGTTGTATTATTATAAACAGTATTATCATAAAAATAATAAATGATTTAAGTTCATATCAATAAATATCTTGATTTTTAATTCATAAATTGCATAAAGTAGCTAACATCCTTAACTAACATCAGAAAAGGTCAAATGATCTGATATTTTAAGAGACTTGTTGACCCTGACATACAGTCATGAGTGTCTGAAGGATTACTTTGATTTATTTTTTTAAATATTAGAAAGTAGTTTAAAATATTTATAATAATTATTATAAAAAATAGTATTGTTATACAAAATGGTTGTATTATTATAAACAGTATTATCATAAAAATAATAAATGATTTAAGTTCATATCAATAAATATCTTGATTTTTAATTCATGAATTGCATAAAGTAGCTAACATCCTTAACTAACATCAAAAAAGGTCAAATGATCTGATATTTTAAGAGACTTGTTGACCCTGACATACAGTCATGAGTGTCTGAAGGATTACTTTGATTTATTTTTTTAAATATTAGAAAGTAGTTTAAAATAGTTAAGAAAAATGTGACCCTGGAGCACAAAAGCAGTCTCAAGTCGCTGGGGGATATTTGTAGCAATAGCCAACAATACATTGTATGGGTCAAAATTATAGATTTTTCTTTTATGCCAAAAATCATTAGGATATTAAGTAAAGATCATGTTCCATGAAGATATTTTGTACATTTCCTACCGTAAATATATCAAAACTTAATGTTTGATTAGTAATATGCATTGCTAAGAACTTCATTTGAACAACTTTAAAGATGATTTTCTCAATATTTAGATTTTTTTGCACCCTCAGATTCCAGATTTTCAAATAGTTGCATCTCGGCCAAATATTGTCCGATCCTAACAAACCATACATCAATGGAAAGCTGATTTATTGTATAAATCTCAATTTAAAAAAAAGACTTAAGACTGGTTTTGTGGTCGAGGGTCACAAATAAAAGATTGTCAAACTACTTAAGGTTTCTTTTCATTCTTTTAATGAGGCTTTTGTCTCCATTATGATATAATCAGGACTGTTGTATCATGCATTTATAGGTGCAGTCATCATATGCGTGAATAGACTCCACATTGCTGTTTAAAAAACCTCAAGAATATGCCATAAACTTCACTGTAAGTGCATTACTGCAAACACAATTTCCGTTTGACAACTTTGGCTATTTAACCGAGGAACGAGTCTGCATTAGTGTCACCGTCAATAAAGCTTAACTTGTTTTGAAGCCAAAAGACTGGTTTAAAGATTCAGACAGAGTGTTTTTTGCTAACAGTTGGAGAAGGACGACGATTGACTGGAGGTGAACTTTATGGGCTGAAGCGAGTAACCAGCTCTTCAAATCATTGCTAATGGCCAGTCGCTCAAGCGTAAAGTGGCCGCTCTCGAGCCGTCACAGACAATTTCATCTTCGCATATCCTTAAGATCTTTATTGGGCGGTGCGGTCACAAATCAAAACTCATTTAGCAAAGGCCTCGCTCATTTAGATTTAATAAATGTGACTTAAGGGCAACAGTGTTAGACAAAGTTAACTAAGTCACCATCATTAAGTGAAGCCGATGACACGCATGCTAAAACACGACTAGATTTGAATGGTTTCGAAGTTTTTGTCAAAAAAAGTGACATGCTGCAGGTTTCATGGGTGGCAGAACAAACAAGACTGAACTTTTGTTCGCTCATAAATATGCAGCGCTACAGCTTTAGACCTGCTGTTGCACTCTTTATGATATTATTTGTGCATCACCTCTACAGCAAGCCTAGTGTTCGAGTGAGGTAACACGAGTAAAAGTACGATGCTAACAACTTAAGGGGTCATATGATGTTGCTAAAAAGAACATTATTTTGTGTATTTGGTGTAATGAAATGTGTTTATGCGGTTTAAGGTAAAAAAAAAAACCACATTATTTTCCACATACTGTACATTATTGTTTCTCCTTTATGCCCCGCCTTTCTGAAACTCGTTGATTTTTACAAAGCTCATCGGTCTGAAAAGCGAGGTGTGCTCTGATTGGCCAGCTATCCAGTGCGTTGTGATTGGCCGAATACCTCAAGCGTGTGAC
>NW_015505689.1:588714-590564 GCF_001515645.1 Sinocyclocheilus grahami
TGTGGAGGCGTGTTAGAATGAGCCGTTTTAGGGAGGCGTGGCTGACTCTTAACTTTTATAAAGAATATCTCTTTGGATTTGAGACTTTAGTCTTTGCAACTTTACAGATCTTCTTTATGCACCAAGAGCTTGTAACACTCCAAAGCATTGCATCATATGACCCCTTTAAAGCAGCACTATGTAACTTTTGTCGCTCTAGCGGTTAATAAACAGAGCTGCACACATCCCACGGAAGAACATTCCAACCGGAGCTACTTCTCTAAGTTTATGTCTCTGGCGATTCACGCAGGTATGTGTTCCTCCGCAGCGGTGACCAGCCTACAATAGTCCAAATATAAGTACTTATTATAAGTGCACCGGAGTGATTCGGAATAAGACAAAAACGCGGTTTGGAAGATGAATTCATACTTGCTCATTATATACATTTTGCAAATTTTGAACACAGAAAAAGTTACATAGTGCTGCTTTAATAATGTTGCTACTGGAATATAGTCCGTTTTACTTGTATTACATGCTGTTAGCATGAGATGACAGCCTTTTAGTAAAACACTGGTAGAAAACAAACCACTTCAGTTCATTATTTTGAGGAGAGAGTTCTGACGTTCTGCTTTGTTCAAAGCCTTCATGAATCAGCTGATGACAAATAAGATCTATTTAGAGGCACGCAGCTCACTTTTCCCAGTAAACACGAGGAAATAAATCTTTAGAACATGAGATTTAGACAAAACGCAGGTTAAGTCAGAGGAAAAACAAGAGTCGCTTTTGGGAGCATCGGCCTGACTCTGAACATGAAAACAAAGTTATTTTCACATTTAAAAATAGTTGAGAACTCACTCAATCACTTGGATTGAAGTCCTCTATTTCTCCATTTGTTTGGAAAGGTTAGCGGAGTAATGAAGATGAGTGTGTCTGTAGTTCATTAGTCCGGCAGCGTGTCGTCTCAAAGGTAACACGACCGCTGGCATTTCAAATCAAACACAACAGGACCTCAAATTAATTCATGTAAAAGGGCAGGAGCAAACGACATCACTGCAAACACTTGATTTGTAATTTTATGACAAAAAACAAACACATTGTGAAGTGCAGTTGTTACCTTGAGCTCCAATATCACCTTAACTTTTAAATGTAAGTGGTGACCTTTGACCCTTTCCTATAATTCTATATGATAGTCCACTTTATATGTCATAGTGTTTATGACAAGGTAAAGTCAACATGACTGATGAAAGTGGCAAAGCAAGTACCTATGAAATATTTACTTACATTCTGTTGGCAGCAGACAGAGGCGTAACGCTTTCAAGAAAATTGTTTTTTAGGTAAAAAGATGATTATATTGTTATTTTTTTATTTATGTTACAAAGATTACTATCTCAAATAAACTGTTCTTTTGATTTTTCTGATCATCAAAGAATCTTGAAATTAGCATACATTAGAATGATTTCTGAAGATCATGTGACACTGAAAACTGGAGAAATGATGCTGAAAATTCAGCTTTGGTCACAGGAATAAATTACATTTGAACATGTAACAAAGAACAGTTCTTTAAAATTGTAATAATATTTTACTGTTTTTTTGAACAAATTAATGCAGCCTTGGTCAGCAGAAGAGACTTATTTAAAAATAAACAAACAAATAAATACATTACTGACCTCAATCAGTATTGTATACATATTATATATGTAATATTAAGAAAGGGAATTAGATTTAAAATAACCACCACTTTTTATTTGGACAGTTATATAGCTGTTCACACACACACACACACACACACACACACACACACCCACACACACACACACACACACACACACACACACACACACACACACACACACACACACACACACACACAC
>NW_015505689.1:591835-594335 GCF_001515645.1 Sinocyclocheilus grahami
CTCTCTCCCCCTCTCTCACTCTCACACACACACACACACACACACACACACACACACACACACACACACACACACACACACACACACACACACACACACACACACACACACACACAAATCTGCTCCCAGAAAGGCATTTCTCTCTCTCTGTCCAGAAGGGGGAGCTCATGGTCCTCTGTACTCCATGTATTGTCTCTGATCAATTATCCATAAGCATTATTATGGAAGTGGCGACCCTCTGTAACCTCCACGGGTTCCTCCTTAAACAGATGGACACGTTCAGTCATGTGCTCTGACTGCTGCGGCGTAATGAGGAGCTTTCACTTGCGCGGGACGACGGGAACATTCGCTCTCCTTACGAGCCAATCACCTCCCTCTCATCCCATCACTCAAGGGAACCGCTCTTTGTAATTACCTGGATTCACTTTGACTGGAGGAAGTCAGGTAAGAGTGAACTAATTAGCCGAAGCATCAAGATACGGCCCCCCAAAAAGAGATCCACGGAAGCTGGATCACTCCATATCCAATTACTTCCAAGGATGTGAGGAGCACGGCATTGGGGGGATTACGGGTTATGAGCCAGACTCTCGGGTGTTTGCGCTTTGACATCGCTGCCCTTTGGATTCTGAGCCGCTCTGCTCTTTAGGAGAGCTCAAAAACAAGGCGAGGTGCTGAAGGACACTCCAGCTTCCGGAGGAAGAAGGTAATGGAGAGGTGAAGCGACTCGGTGGTGTTGCGTAAAGAAGAAATGAGAAACATCTCCAGGGCTCCACAGAGAAATCGAATTAGTCTGTTTAGGGTTTTGTGTGATCATTTGAAAAGTGGAGGATTCCTGTCAGGACTAAATAAAGTACATAAATAGCACAACAACACAAACTAATGGTATTCCAGAGAATATCTGTGCTTGTCGATGTGAAAACCACAGCCATTTGTCAAAAGCAGGCTGAATGCAAAGTGATGGAGTCCACATAAAGGCCAGTGAATTGATGCACACGGCTCTCCGGCTAAGTGCTCTGATGGAGCGGCAGGAGCTTCCCAAAAATAGAGGAACGAGGAAAGGAAAACAGGACACGTACGGTACGCTCGCCCTTACGCTGCTCCTGCATCTGTGCACGTGTTGTTTTCCTCGTCCGAGTTCAAAAACCTCTAAACCGGTAAAAGCTGGATGAGAGTGAGCTGACGAACAACATCTGAAGAGGGACTCCAGGCTCACATTTAATGGAACTGATGTATTTAAAGGAATATTCTGGGTTCAGTTCAGTTAAGCTCAGTCAGCAGCATTTGTGGCAAAATGCTGATTACTAGAAAAAAAAAATACTGTAATAAATTAACACAGATTTAAATAAAATACAATGATTTAATAACTATTAAAATATAATAGTTTCTATTTGAAAATATAATTATTTCTATTTGAAAATACTTTAAAATGTAATTTATTTCTGTGATCAAAGCTAGATTTTCAGCATCAATACTCCAGTCTTCAGTGTCACATGATCTTCAGAAATCATTCTAATATGCTGATTTATTATCAGTATTGGAAACCGTTGTGCTGCTTATTTATTTAATTATGGGAACCTGTGATACTTTTTTAGAAATAAAAAGTTGAAAAGAACAATTTAACCATATACACACTTCTGTTCAATAGTTTGGGATCAGCAATTTTTTCTTTTCTTTCTTCCTTTCTCTCGCTCTCTCTTTTTTTTGGAAGAAATTGGTGTATCCCTAAAGGGAATAAATACGAGATGGGAGGAAAAAATTCTTCAATATCTTCTGTCGCAAATATATCGTTGGGTAATTATACTGCATCAGCGAGCCGTTATTAATATGCGGGGCATTGAAATCACTTTTGAATACGTGCTTGTTTTTTACTTTCACTTTCGAGATTCGCCATCACACTACGGAGCAGCACTCTGCAGTACTTACCACACATTTTACAAGATTAGATGTTTCTCAGTGGCGCTCAGGATCTGCAAATCATTCGCCATCATCCTGTCTGTCATCTCTGTTTTTGTGGTAAGTGAAATTTTATGTACTGTAATGTAACAGGCTACCGCTAGCAAGCGGCTAACCGTGTCCCTTTAGTGGCTCCGTAGAACGCGTTATTTGTTTTCCTGCCTTTCTGAACACAGATTCAGCTACACCTCTAACCCAGTCGGGGGTGTTTGTGGTCCACACAGCACTCTTATTTGACATCGTCCCAAGTTACTGTAACCGTTATATGCTGAATGGGGCTAATTTGTAAAAGTTTAATTATATTTATTTAGTTTATTTAAATCTGTAAATGGGTCTTAAAAATGTCTTACATTTGCCTTCATAAAATCAGTAAAAATCCTGTAAAATCTCACTGTTTCAATAGTACAGCCACAAGTATGCATGTTAACACGAATTTAGCATGAAAAAAAAGGTTTAACTTTTTTACATTGCCAACATAATGCTCAAAACCCAAAAGTGACTGCAAATTCACAGCTCAAATAATACACAATTTTAAATTAAAATTATA
>NW_015505689.1:596835-599525 GCF_001515645.1 Sinocyclocheilus grahami
ATATGACATACATGTTTGCCAGCTTGAAATATTAGTAGCTTAAATGGATATTTTAGTACATTAAAGTTTGGTGTTTTAGTAGTGTATAAAAAGTTTTGGTAATAAAAGTTAATACAACTACATGTTACATGAATGCACTAATCTTTTTTATTAGTGTTGAGTAATGACTAGTCTGACAACAGCTGGCTGCAAAAATAACAGAGGGTTCATCGATCAGTACTAATTACTTTTGATACTTAAGTCAAGACTTAAGTACATTAAATAAAGTGTTTTTTGCACTTTTACTCATAAAATTGAAATCAAGTACTTCTACTAGAGTCATATTTCATTAGGGCATCTGTACTTTTACCCGAGTACTTGATTTGTGTTCTTCACCCACCACTGATCAAAGGCCCAAAAAAAGAAATAAGACGCTCACTACTTTAGTCTCAAAAGAAACACTTGAATATAATTCAAAGGTTTTGTCACGAGCAGCACAAACTTTGGTGAATCCAGCGATTAGTTGTTCTCCTGTGTGGGCCTTATGACTCAAGACGCTGAATCAGAAAGACTCCGGAGACGCCAGAGTGATGATAGCCACAATTTACTGCTAAATCTGACACTTTTATAGCACATTTAATTTTCAGTAAGTACTGCAGCTGCATTCTTATAATTGTGACAAATAAAACTTTGCGCATAAACTTCAAAGACGTTACTGTTTTTCAGGGTGCAGTTTGTTTGATGGAACGGCTGCAATAAACCATAAAACTACTGAAGCTAAATAAAAAATAAAATTGCATCATTATAACTAACTGAAAATGAGAAGTAAAAATAAAAGGAGTGAAATGTGCGTGTTTCATACCTTGGTGTCCAGCCGCTGTAAATAGGAGCAGATATATTCGATGCTGGCTCCAAAAGGATGGACGTGAAGAAACGTTGAGATAATTCCTGTGGAAGAAAAGCCAAAGATGAATCACTGATAGATTTTTCAGTACAGTATAAATATAAAATCTGTTTCAAAACCTTTCAGAAGCTGCCAGCTTTTAAGACCAAGTATGACTGATTTTATACACTGAACAGTGTGTGTGTATATATATATATATAAAATAAAACGACAAATTACTGTATTTTGAATAAAGTATATTTATATAAATAGATAAATTGGCTTAATATGAAAATGAATTAGTATTTGTATAGTTATATAAAGGGCACCTATTATGCAAAATCCACTTTAACATGATGTTTGGACATAAATGTGTGTTGGCAGTGTGTGAACACAACCACCCTACAATGATAAAAATCCACCCACTCCTTATTTTTGAATCCCCTTTAAATCAACTCGTTTTGATTCTCATGCAGTGTGATGTCACATTCTATAGGGCGGGGCCATAGGGGTTGATTGACAGCTCTGCATTGCGATAGTTTCCGCCCTCAGCGGTTGTACGCTGTCCTCCTTTTTCTCCGCGCTCGAGCAGCCGTAACGTCAACAATGTCTCGCAAGCAATCCTGATGCTCTGTGTTTGCATGTAAGACTGAACATAAGAGTCTTCATCTTCTCCCAACATCTGAGCTGCTGAGGACACTGTGGATTACTTTCATTTTTCAAGGTAATCCGCCTCAAAATCTACCTAAATACGTATATCACTCAAGACTCCTTTGTGAATGTCATGTCGTTATAGTGCTTAGCGTTTTAACCGTATTTGTGTGCGTACATTAAGTATTTTTTAACTGATCAGCGCTTGTGAGATTAGTTCTGTAACATTGCGCTGTTTCGTCCCACTTTCAGTGCATTTGGCTTCCCATATGTACGGCTGAACACCGGTTCTCTCCTCTCAGTTATGTTGCTTCTACCGGCTGTTTATTGCTGTAGATATGCAATGCAGAGAGACATATACGCTACTCCTCTTCTGGAGATGGGGAGGGAATATGCAGCTCATTTGCATTTAAAGTGATACACTCCAAAACAGCTCTTTTTTAGACACACCCCAAAAATGACATTTTCCAGCTGTTATAATAATGATCTGTTGGGTATTTTGGGCTGAAACTTCACAGACGCATTCTGGGGACACCCAAGACCAATATTACATCTTGTAAAAATGTGAAATATAAGTATGTTATTAATGAATTTACATAGAACTGTTTAGGTTATGTTTTACATAGGGGTTGCACCGACTAATCGACTTCAATGCTCTGCCATGATGCTTTAAGCTTGACGTCGACTAGTCGCTGGTCCTATAGAGGGCACAACAGGATAAGAAATCTTTGAAGGACATCCACATTTACGCTCCGTTTCCAAACAGTTAAAATGACAAATAAATGCATACTCTGAAAGCTCTCCACAAGACACGTGCGATTATGTTACTGGGTGCTCGAAATTGAACGGGAGAATGCACGTTTTAAACAGCTTATTGTACAGGTAAATGAATCGCCGTTCTAATCTAATGCGCTGCTGCACTGTAACGCACACATCACGCGCACAGAATCATTCAGCGCGGAAATGTATTGTCAACACTGTTCTGTGATTTCTCAATAAAATAGCTTAGAAACTGAAAAGTTCAAGCATATATTTCTTAATAACTAAATCCCACAGCTTCACTACTAGTAGAGAGACGCTGCCAGGTAGAATTAATTCACGCACGCAATCGCTCTCACTAATGCATTTATATGATTGTAATCTTTACTGAGCTACTTTATCTGTATCTGATTTAGAA
>NW_015505689.1:604549-607263 GCF_001515645.1 Sinocyclocheilus grahami
CGACTAGTCGACTTCAATGCTCTGCCATGAGGCTTTAAGCTTGACGTCGACTAGTCGCTGGTCCTATAGAGGGCGCAACAGGATAAGAAATCTTTGAAGGACATCCACATTTACGCTCCGTTTCCAAACAGTTAAAATGACAAATAAATGCATACTCTGAAAGCTCTCCACAAGACACGTGCGATTATGTTACTGGATGCTCGAAATTGAACAGGAGAATGCACGTTTTAAACAGCTTATTGTACAGGTAAATGAATCGCCGTTCTAATCTAATGCGCTGCTGCACTGTAACGCACACATCACGCGCACAGAATCATTCAGCGCGGAAATGTATTGTCAACACTGTTCTGTGATTTCTCAATAAAATAGCTTAGAAACTGAAAAGTTCAAGCATATATTTCTTAATAACTAAATCCCACAGCTTCACTACTAGTAGAGAGACGCTGCCAGGTAGAATTAATTCACGCACGCAATCGCTCTCACTAATGCATTTATATGATTGTAATCTTTACTGAGCTACTTTATCTGTATCTGATTTAGAACGAGCAGAAATATGTGAGAAATATAACGACCCAAAGACAAAAGAACTTATAAAAATGGGCTGTTATAGGAGCAATAGCCATGTGGGCAGCGCTGTGTCATCTGCCATAGCTGTGCACAAGGTGTTTATTACAGCTGCAGACTTATTTGTTCATTAATGACGTCATCAGCGACTAGTCAACTTCGACTCTCATCACATAAAAGTCGACTTTAAAAAAAATCAGAAGTCGTTCAACCCCTAGTTTTACATGGACATTAGTAATTTATATAAAGTTTCTTCATTTAATAATAGAAATTAGCAATGAAATCCATTCAAAACTTACTATTTTACAAAACATCATAATTATTGACATTTCATCCACATTGGATAAATTTATTCTTGTTGCATTTTGCCATTGCTTGCTCTACATAGAATACAATGCTACCATATATATATATAATTATATACGATATAGTTTTGAATTTTAAATGCAGCCTTGGTGAGCATAACATACTTTTTTCAAAATCTTTTTGAATAGTTGTGTATATAATGTCAAGTCAGAAAGTCAAGTCAAGTAAAAAAAAAAACCTACAGACATTTGTTGTTTAAAGCTCATAGAAGGCTAATTTTATAAATAATATTATTTACCTAACATTTTCAACTCACTACATAAAACAAACTTTTTTTGTGCAATGTGTGCGTCTAACATTCAAATTTTTTCCCCCCAAAAAAGCCATAGCACCCCACAGAGTACCGTACTCCAGGAAGGTGCCTGTATGAGGTGTGATGAGGAGCGCTGATGTGGATGAGAGCAGCGTCTCTCACTTACGCTGGCTTGACTGGTGCTTTCCTCGCCTCCTCTGTCCTCCCGCTCGGCCGTCTCCAGCTAGTCAATTAAAAGAATGAGAGAGCTGTCAGCGAGTAATATGTCACAGGCTCGCGCTCACACACGTTCACACGGGGAAACTAAAGGACACGGGACACACCGCGGGGCAGGGAGCGGAATCACAGGCCTGACACGCCGAGAGCCGAAGGTCACGTTTGCAAATTGATTTCTCTAAATGCCAAATAAGCAGCAAAGCTCTAAAGCATTCGTCCTGCTCAATGAAACTCTAATGAAGCGCAGCGTAAATGCAGAGTGAAGGCAGCCATTTCAAGCCGCTCGGCTGAGATTAGTAACGCAAACTGATGCTGACGCAATATTTAGTGGCGTTTGCCATCACTATTGTTATTGCTCATGCTTATGGTTAGGGATTTGAACAAACCTCAAATCCATGTATTAAACTTTGGATTAGCACCATCTGGGCTACATACATGAATGCTATCTCAAATCACGCGGCTTGTCGAGGAGAGGCGCGTTATTACTTTTCTAAGTGATCTGATTTGCAATTTTCGGCATGCTGTGATAAAACAGGTGAAGAAATCCCATGAAAGACCTAAGCCATATCTAGATACCAGAATATTAAAGGCTCTGTCTGGCTTTTTTTTTGGACTCGTGGCAGCATACAGAGTGCCCTGGGGGCACCAGAATATAATAAAAAATCATGAAAATATTGTCTGGCCAACGGCAAGTTTTAGAGGGCCAAACACCAATGACATTTTCTATAGAAAATGTAAACGCTTTGTATTATAAAGCGGATTTCTTCAGCTCTAAATATGATTAGATGAATCCCATTTAAAGCTATTTTGAAATAGCCAAATACACAGTATGTACACCCGTGACCACATCGGCGGAATTCTATATTTGTATAATTAAATTAAAATAAAATATAAAATAAAAAATATTTTGATTCTTGTAATTAATACATATTTTTGTAATTACTAAATAAATGGTAACAAATTGTATTCTTTATGAAAAACCCCTTGAGATGCATCATCTCATATTCAAGGGGGTCCTAGTACACAAAAAATAATAAATAAATATATAATTAACAACAACAATAATTTGTTTCAAGGGGGTTCAAGTACACAAAAATAAATATATAAATATTTAATTAATAACAATAATAACAGTAAGTTGTTTCAAGGGGGTCCTAATACACAAAATAATAAATATATAAATATTTAATAATAATAATACATTGTTTCAAGGGGATCCTAATACACAATAAATTAATAATAATTATAATAAACTGCTATTATTGACTGAATATTTGCATCTTTTATCGTATTTCTGTTAAGTAAAAGGCCTCTC
>NW_015505689.1:608563-609626 GCF_001515645.1 Sinocyclocheilus grahami
GACTAAACCTACACATGAGAGCCTGAGAAAAATGCTCATTTTAGAAGAAAAGTTCAGCTGAAAATGTATTCAAAATTTCAGTGCAAAGTGGAGAAAAGAAAGAAACAAACAAACCCTGGAATTGAATATAAATTAAGATAGAAATTGTTGAGTGTTTTTTTTTAAACCAGGGAGTTTATTATTATTATTATTATTATTATTATTACTTATTATAAAAAATAAACAAACAAACAAACACAAAAAAAAAAATATATATATATATAATTTTACATTTTTAAGTTTTTATAATATTAAAAAGATGTCATTTTAGTTATATTAACATAATTTTAATTAATGCTAAAAACACTTAAATTAAAGATGTACAAAATTAATCTGAAATCAATTTTTTTTTTGTTTGTTTATTTATTGTATTTATTTATGTCTATTACAATGGGAGTACCAGAGGTTTGTATCAGTATAGATAGATAGACAGACTTCAAATCCAAAATGTCAAGAACCACCGTTTTAAACACAGTACCTGCATTATTTCCCAAACATCCCCACTGCATCATTGCCATCTTATCTCTGAAATTATGCCTGTTATGTTAATGCATTAATATAAAAGCACTCAAATGTCTGCGTGCTTGTAAACAGGGGAGTCTAATGCAATAATTTCACACTGCTTTTCATCGTTTTGAACACCGAGACTCATCCTGAGCTCATGTTCCTTTAATTAGAGTGCAGGGAATCAGATATTCCCGTTCTGATCTGAATCCCTGGAGAGCGTTCAGCAGGACAGACTCATTAATACACGCCGTCCTCAAACTGACAGCCGTCTCGTCTCATCTCATCTCCTCACCAGACAGAACACAGAGTTAAAAGAACACAAGCACAGACAGAGAGCCGTCTGTAACTCACGGGCAGAGCGTGTGATGTGGGGAAAGCTTGAATCCGATCTTTCAGACTCTGGATCTGGCTTTCGAGCTGTTGTTTTTCCTCCGAGTTCTTCTCCAGCTCCGTCTCTCTCTGTTTCAGATCCTCGCGAAGCTTGAGCAGTTGCTAGAGAAACGGCACAAGGGAAAAA
>NW_015505689.1:610298-611227 GCF_001515645.1 Sinocyclocheilus grahami
TAATAAAACTTAATTAATTCATGTTTAATTCAATGTGTTACTTGCGGTTTCTTCGTAATTGTGAAATTTACAAGCGATTTCTGAGTTTGTTTTAAAGTTAGGTTAGGCTATATCCACATTAATCCAGATATATTTGAAACTGGCAGCATTTGTGAGAAAATATTCTATCATCTTTGCAGGAATGTAATATGAAGATTGTGAAAAGCAGCATTTATCGTAAGCAAAAATGTTAAGTAAATAGCAGACACAACTACACATATCTATTGAAACAATATGCATTACATGACTGAACATGTCATTGTTTTCATGAACCTTGTTCTCACAATCATCATTACAATGCAAATTTATCCACTTAGGACTGCTTTTTCAAAAGCCTCCATTTTCGCTCGACAAAAACACTATCTCAGTGGGGATGAAAAGCCAAAACTGAGAAAAATGTGTTTTGTCTGAATTAATATGATTGCACGCACTTCCAGAGGTCCTGTGCTAACTGCTATTGAGATGAATGGGAATGCTAATGGATAGATAGCAGCAGGTATTATTATGTAGACGTCCTTGACCTAGAAAGCATTCAATACCCAAATATGCAGTTTTTGGACTGCTCACCAGGGTTTGAGACGTCTTGCTATCAGATAATTCAATCTCAGGTGTTATGACTGTGTTGAATATGGCTTTATTTGATTACCTCTAGCTCATAAAGACATTTCAACAGTATGCAGCTGATATGACAGCTGTTCCCCGACCTCCAGAGCTGCCGTGCCAGTGACATTCAGAAACGGGAGGGAAAATATTTGGACGGCGTGCGTTTCGGTCAGAGACGAGTAAATAGATTTTGTGCCTCGAGGATGTTTGTATATCTGTAGCGGCTCAGGTGAGGGACTGATTAAATCCAAAGCTGGACACACACACACACACACACACACACACAC
>NW_015505689.1:612533-615995 GCF_001515645.1 Sinocyclocheilus grahami
CACACTAACACACACTAACACACACTAACACACACACACACACACTCTCTCACACTCACACAGTTTTTGCCTGATAGATGAAAGGCCAAAAAAAAAAAAAAAATTAAATCTACATTTTATATTACCTATACAAATATAATATAATATAATAAGAGATGGTAAACTTATTAGTTTATTAGATTTCTATTTCAAATAAATGCTGTTCTTTTGAACTTTCTAAAGTATTAATATAATAATAATTATTATAATATTATACACCATTATTATAATAAAACACCACTCTTTTAAACACTGATAATCAGAAATGTGTTTTGAGCAGCAAATTAAAATGATTTCTGAATGATCATGTGACACTGATGACTGGAGTAATAATGCTGAAAATTCAGCTTTGCATCAAAGGAATAAATTACATATTAAAATATATTTAAATTGAAAACAGTTATTTTAAAATGGTGATAAAATGTCACTATATTACTGTTTTTATTGTATTTTTTTTAAACAATAAATGTAGTGTTGGTGAGCAACAGTAGTTTACGTAACAACATTTTTCTTTTTCAAATGAGAGAAATAGACAATTTCGGAAAAAACAAAAACAGACGTAATGCAATTTACTCAGGCAACACGTTATGTAACACATTTCTCATACCACGTTTCCAAGCATGCTAATTTGTTGACAAGCCTAATAAATCAGAAGCCACGAGGTGCTGAAGACACCTCTGATTTCTCATTACCGATCCTGCTCAGCTTTCAGAAGCCAGGAGCGATCTGAGCTACATAAACTGTGGTGATGTAACCTTTTTGTTTGCCTTCATGGCCTGCTCCTCATGAATAAATCAGACCGAGGGTGAGTTTAACACGCTCTGAGTGCAGGAGCGAAAACGTCTCTGCAGCCTCGCATGCCATTTGAGAGTGATTCAACTCCGAGAAATGGCCTGCGCTGTTCACGTCATGTGACAGAATAACATGCTGTCTTCACGCGGTCGCCGGAGATCAGTGAAGACTAACTCGAACAAATCGCTCTGCGTGCAGCGAGTTCATCTCATGCCACAGCAATGTTCAATATGCAGAATCCCATTAGGGCTCATTAGCGGCAAGCGCGCACCTTCAACTGAGACAAACACTCCTCTCAGAACGGCTCTCCTTCATGGCCTAATAACGCTCACATGACAAGGTCAAAGTCGTGTGGAACATCTGCATGTGCTGCGCTTACAGGAGGACGATGAGGGTGACCAGGACTCTTTGTGTTCTATTGATAGGTACAGTAACCTGAAAGAGAGGTACAAAAATAGACAGAACATGGGACAGATTTAACCCTGCCCGTGTGAGTTTGTATTGTGTGAATGCACGGTTTGGGAAAATAAACCTAGCTGAAAATCACCCTCAGATCTCTATGTGAAGAACAATGGAGAACAGAGGACGATAGCTAAAAATAGCGGTAGTCTTCAAGAGAAGATAAAATAATGCTTGATAAAAGAGATATGAAAGTGCTTGATGGGTGGGAGACGTCTACAGCTTGTGCCCATGTGGGCAGATAAAATTTCCATTCCACATATTCAACATCTCGTGTTTATTATAGTGCATGTGTGTGATTGATGACCTGGGTGATCTGTGGAAATGAGGTGTTTGGGCTCAGGACTCCCTGCGCACAACAAGGCCGTCTTCAGCGAGTGAGGAAACAGTAGGTGTGTGAGACCGTAAACACACAGATGAGTGACGGCTCATGGATCACACCATGCTGGTTTTGAAACGACAACTTTTTGGTTACCGGCACAGATCTTTTTGTGCCAAACCACCGACAAGCATCCGCCCGTGTCTTCAAAAACCTCTAGCAGCTCTGCATGGAGTTCAACACTGCCAAATTTTTTTTTATTTTTCTGTATTTTTGGTCATTTTCCAGTGAGAATAGCTTAACAACCTAAAATTAGGCTTAAAACAAAAACGATGTCTAAGTGAGGTGAACAAAATGTACACTTGCAGTCAAAAATTTGAATTAATTAAGATTTTTTGTTTTTAAATGAAGTCTCGGTACTTCCTTATAAAGGTATGCTGTAATGCATTGTGACATTTCATAAATAACTGTATCCAAAGTTAAAATGCATTATAATATTTGAAGGTTTGTTTGTCATGTATTTTATTGCATTATACTTTCTAAAGGTATTGTGGTGGCTTCTGCCGCTTCTGTGAGAGATCATCCTCTTGTCTTGAGGCTTTGATGCCAGAAGATAGACTTTATTATCTGAGATAATGAAGCTGAGAGACTGTGCAGAGAATCTGTCCCATCTGTCTTTGCATACTCTTATATAGGTTTCATAAACAAAACGTATCATTCAGGCCACTATTGCTTATTAACTTTTGACCCCAGTCTATATCTCCTCATGACAGCGTAATAGGAACACAAAGAGGTCTCAGCAGTTCATCACATGTCAGCACAAGATCATCTCATGCTTTCCCAGCTCATCATATTTGAGCACACACAGTTAAATACATGACTATAACAGTAGAATAACTCATTAATATATATGGTCATATTCACATCGATTATGCTTGATTAATTCATATTTTGATTAATAAAAATCTTCCAGAGTATAACAATAAATAAATAAACATTATAATGTAATTATAGTTATAACTGCAGTTACAGTTATTCATGAGAATCATACAATGCACAATTGATTGTTCGCAAAGACCCGCCCTCCTTAGCTGTTGCTATCCCGACAAACAATGCCTCTCTCACACAACACACACGTTCTCACGCAGTGAAAAATACATCGCAGAGCAAAGAGGAAACTGACAACACACAGACAGAGCAGGTTACTTCTATGAAACAAGGTCTCAGCTTTTAAATTTGGTCATTTTTTAAGAAATTCAAACAATAAATACCATTTTGAGGCTCTTTAATGTGTCGTGACAGATCACTGTATTGCCTCAGTTTAAACACGTGAACCGATCGTCTTTTCATATTTACTCAAAGCACAAAATCAACATGAATAATCATCAACCGCGGCACACTGATTTGTGGTTAAGGCTAGAAGGGATACAGCTGTGGCTACTGGGCATGCACATTTACACATTTCCAGAGCCAACAATATAACGTCAAACCTATGAAAATTAAAAAAGCACATGGCGCCATAGTTTCATCACTTTAGTGTCGCAGTGACTGTCTTTTTGCAGTAAAGGACTTGTCATAGTTTAATAAGTGGGAAGATGACATGAAGCGAGGAGAGCTGCATTGAAAACAGATGAGCGCACATGTGCATGAACAGCTCCCGGTCGGTTTATATTTACACTGAAGCTCGCAGGCAGCTATGGTAAGCCATTTCCCGACCAGGCACCGAGTGCTGCCAATCACAACACACACTGGCCCAGCTGACCGATCACAGCACACACTGGCCCAGCTGACCGATCACAGCACACACCGGCCCAGCTGACCGATCACAGCACACACCGGCCCAGCTAACCAAT
>NW_015505689.1:617163-657327 GCF_001515645.1 Sinocyclocheilus grahami
CTGGCCCAGCTAACCAATCACAGCACATTTCGTATTTCAGAAGGCGGGCCTTCATTTGATACAGGAACTATTCGAGCCGTTCATGCCAGACTGGGGAGAGAGGTGTTGTAATAATGTAAAATATGTGAAAAATACTGTGTTTTTCGAACAACCTAGTATGAGAGCCTGTTCTAGTACACCCCCAAAACAAAATCAAGACTTTGTAAAAGAGCATAATAGGACCCCATTAAGCGCTGCAAGCCATGCATACAGCGCCGGACATGACAGGTTTTCTGGTACGCAAAACAAGTACTTTAAAGCTGACATATCATGAAAATCTGACTTTTCCAGGTTTTCAGTGCTACAATCAGGTCCCCGGTGCATCTACCAACCAAGGAAACGTGAAAAAGATTAAGCCAGTAACTTTGTTTTGGGAAGCCTTTTTCTGCAAGCGTCTGAGAAAACGAGCGTCTGATTTCGCTCCCTTGGTGACGTGGCAAAGGGATCGTCATTATAATATTACCGCCCCTTAATCTGTAAGTTTACACCGACGGCACCGTCATTTTGATTTCGCAAGCGACAGCGGTGTTCTAATGCCATGGCGAAAGTTTGAGCAAAACATGCTAACTGTTCTGTCTTTGTCTGCACAGACGAGCACAGAACACTGTTTAGAGTCCCAGCCTCAGAGGAGACTGTGACAGCCGCTTTCTGTGCGTGTGCTTCGGATGTGTGCGCTCAGAAAACCGTATATCAGAAGTTTAAACTCATATGGTTTAAAACGCATGACTTCAGCGCGATAAACATGATAATCAGAACCAAAACAGATGTTTTTAGCAGGTCCGAGCTGTAACGGCGCAGCTCTATTCTGGAAAAGGGGGCGGGGAGCAGCAGCTCATTTGCATTTAAAGAGACAGGCCCGAAAAACAGCGTGTTTCTGCTTCCACTCAAAATAGGCATTTTCAAAATAATATAATAAATGATCTGTGGAGTATTTTGAGCTGAAACTTCACAGACACATTCTGGGGACAACAGAGACTTTTATTATATATATTGTAAAAGGGGCATAATATGTCTCCTTTAAAGGAATTCATTAGCTTACTGCCGTCACTGTGGCAGCCAACAAACCCTCCACACATATTTATATTTAGTTATATTGAAAAAGTTTCAATTCAGTCATATTTTTTATCCCGTTTTAACATGGATCTCTATGGAGACCAACCGTAGATATTGGGCAAGATTGCAGATAGCAGCGGTGGCACATGATATCCGCGTTCTGATTGGTCAGATCACCTGTCATTCAAGCTCTTTGCGAACGGTCAATTAATGCATTAAACCACTTTCATAATGCATTATATATAAAGGCTCAAAGTGTCACATGATCCTTCAAAATTTATTCTAACATGCTGCTGAAGGAACATTTTTATTATTATTAGTTAATATTTTGTGGAAGTCAAGACACCCTACCACTCAAAAGTTTGGGGTGATATTTTTTTTTAAACAAAAATAAATGAATAATTGTATTCAGCAAGGACACATTAAATTAACTAAAAGTGACAGTAATTTTAATGTTACAAATTTACAGGTTTATTTTCATTTAATTTACAGATTTATTTAAAATAAATGCAGTTCTTGTGAACTTTCTATTCATCAAAGAATCCTGAAAAAACTGCATCAAGGTTTCCACAAAAAATTAAGCAGAAAATACTGATGATAATAATAATAAGAACTATTATTAATAATTGAGCACCAATAATAATTTATAATAAATGAAAACCAAACCAGCATATTAGCATGCTTTCTGAAGGATCATGTGACACTGAAGACTGGAGTAATGATGCTGAAAATCCAGCTTTGATCACAGAAATAAATTACATTTTAAAATTCATTAAAATAGCAAACAGCCCTTTAAAATTTTAATAATATTTCACAACATTACTGTTTTTATTGCATTTTTAATCAATTGGAAGAAAGGGACAAAATCTGGCATACATCACCAGAGAGAAGTCTGCAGTTTTACTGGAAAATGTAGTTTATTTTTATTAAAAAATACAAGGTCAATCTTTTAAGGAAAAAAAAAAAGAATGAATCCATGGATTCATTGTTCATAATATCAAATAACAAAAATAAAAGCAAATAAATTGCCCTTATTTTAATGATATGTTGACAGTTTTACTGGAAACCAGATAAAAACACTGCGTAAGAAAGTGATTTTGTGCTGTATGCCGTGTTGACTGTGTGTGCGTACCTTCTGCATGCCCTGCAGAGCCTGCTGCAGGAAGCTGAGCTGCTGCTGGCGGGTGGTGTCCTCCTCGCTGTGCTGGGGCTGCGCTTTACCCTGCTCCTGCTTCAAAAGCTCCACCTCATTCCTGTAGGCATCCAGCTGACACCGCAGACTGTCGTTCTCTTCTTTCAGAGCCTCCACCTGAGCCAGCGGCCCTGGGAGACCACAGAGAGAGAGAGTAGGAGAGATATGAAAAATGACAATTGCATTGGCGACAGGAAAGGGAAATAAGCAGACAGAGACACACGAGCGAAGGAGGCAGGGGTGAAAACCAATAACGGAACAGAGAGAGAAGAGGCGCATATTAAGAGTCGTGTGCGGAGTAATAAGTCACGGGGTGGTGGCGGCGAGGCCTGGAAAGGGTAAAATGAAAGAAGAAACAGCGTTCCTCAAAAGCTGCTTAGAGAATTCTGCTGATGGACCGAGATGAAAGGACCCTCAGTACCACTGCTGCGTTCCTTTCACTTTCAGAGGCTAATTAGAGAGGATTAAATGGAGAGAAAGTGTATTACTTAATGCTTGACTTAATGTACCATGGGCATTGTTATCAAACGGCAGTAATTAAAACAGGGTTCTTCACACCGAGACATTCCGTCATTCAGCCGTCTCTTAACAACCCGATGATCAGAGACGCCACACCTCTGCTCCGCGTCTAGCGGGAGGAGATAACGGGATTATGCCGAGAAGCGTGTCCGTCTCAGATTGGGCAGGGAGCGGGGGGAACAGCTGGGCATCTGATCGCAAGGCTGATGAAGGATCTTTGCTTTTGCGTCTCTGAAGAGGGAGAGGATGAGCGTCTGAGTGACGTGGGTGGAAGATAAGGAAAGCCAGGTTGAGCTATGAACACCATCGAAAGTCTGCCGGGAAACGCATCATTACCTGTCTCAGCTCTGCTCCGAAACCTAGCGAGCTGCCTACCTAGACTGCATTTTAAGTGGCCCAAAAGGTAGGCAGCAATGGTATTCCGCCTCTTTTTGGCCAAATTCAAAGGGAAACAACGAATACATCCCTCATAAAGAAGGCAATCCCAGAATTCGACCAACAATACAAGATAGTGGATATGAGAAATATTAGCTGCATCCCAAATGATGCACTATACACTATGCACTCAATCATGTAGAGCAGTGATCCTCACTATTTTTTTTTTCACGAGAGCCGCACTTATAGGACAACGTTAATAGGAGAGCCACTTTCACTGCAAAGTATGAAAAGTTACATCGTCATAAATAGCATGTCTGCTTCTCAATCTGTCATCCCTGAACATACAATATGCAATGCAATTCAAAGGGGTTTATTTTTAAAAGTTATTTAAAGTTATTTGCGTCTACATTAGCCCATCATGTATCAAACCATAAGAGCACATTCGGCGTTAAGAGCTGGAAAGATTGCCAAAACAACTCCACAGTGAGTCAATGTCATGGACATGGAAAGAGCAAGTTTAAATATCTTTCTAGTTTATATTTCCATCTTGTAATTCTGCTGTTTTGGGTATTTTTAAAATATAAATTATTTGTAATAGAGCAGACACTGACTGTTGTTCATATATTTATGTTCTCATTTAGCGAGACAGCAGACACGGAAAAGACTGCACACTTCAGTATGCGTGTAGTAAACGAAACCACGCGTCTGTGCCATTCATTCATAAAGAGACATGCAGGATTCATATTTAAATGGTATTTTTGCAGCTTAATATTTACAGATACCAGTAAATATTGCGATTTGATTTAAGTATAATGACCTACTTTTGATTTATTCACCCAAACTTTGACAAATTCCGTGACATTCTGCGTTATACAGTAAATTCTGTTTTTATGACTGGATTCCGCAATTCCGTCCGCATTTTTCCGCATCGCAGAAATCATAGGGCCATAATTATAATGTGTTCTATTGTCTTTTGTCGCATCGCACCACGGTGTGAGTTTTTTTTAATGGCTTAGTTATAGCTCTGCTTGTTTTTAATGTTTTTATTAAATATCTGTATTGATCATATCATCGCATTATTTGCTGCATCTGCCATGCGAGCCACACATTAAAGCTTGGCAAACCGCATGAGGCTCGTGAGCCGCGCAATGAATAACACTGATGTAGTGTATAAATTATATAGGATTATTTTGTCATTCAACATCAGTCTGATAGCCCCTCCCCCTCCGCAAACATAATTAACAGTTAATAAACAGCTGCAACAGTTGAGGGCATGAAGTGCCCAACATTCCATACTACATTTCGAGTATTTTAAGAGTACTTTTTCCTTTTTAGAATTTTGTGTGTAAACGCACTACTTGCACTATTTATCATAGCATAGTGCATACGTACGTGAATTGGGATGATCCTATTGACTATAAATATACTTGCATTTCATGCAATAATTAGAAGTATTGATAAAGCTCATTATAGTTAAAAAAATATATTTTTTGTATGTGCTTTGTATTTTTTTGTGTTTTAGAGTGTCAGGTTGTTAGCTTAGCAGTATGCTAACGGCAAACTCTGAAAGTTTGCATATTTTCACAGGGGTTTCCCATAGGAATCCAAGCACTCTGGAATTTTGTGTGAGGGCGAAAGATTTCCCTATGCAGATTTCGCAACAGGTTCAAGTTGGTCATGTTGCGTTGACTAACAGAAAGTTGTGTTTAAATGTGACTTCTGTGTGATTATTCAACGCTACATTATTGCATTAGACATGGACCTTTTTTGGCCTGTAAAATTTCACAAATGTGACTTTATTGGAATCAGTTGAGTTGAGTCTCTTAAGTCCGATGAGCGTAATTTTTTTATCATTTGTCTATGCATGTTTTACGGCATAAATGCGACATTTTTACCATGCTATGGTGGCGGTAAAGGTAGCTCATCTTTTAAAAAATGTGTTTTGAGACCTCTGAGGTTTGCAGAATGGCCATTCTGTTGTGCTAGACCGAGCACAATGGAATGGCAATTCACACGGGACACAAGAACACATCCTTTATGAAGGTAGCTGCCATGTTACCAATTCTGTGTTTTGTCTGGAAGCATGTTTGGTGTGAATTAGAGGGGAAAGAAATAGAGAGACGGAGAACAAGAGCGAGAGAGACATAGAGACACAGACAGAAAGGGAGGAAAGCAAGCGGTTTTTATTGATTCGTCTCATCAAGTTGCTGCCCTCAGAGCCATCCAGGTTCACCTTCCGCAGCATGGCAGGCAGCTCTATCGACCTGTGCTGCCCAGGGGTGCTGACAGTAAAGAAAGCAGCTCCCGTTTGCACACTGTACTATAGCTATTGTCAGAGGACACTTGCCCGTTATCATTGATTAACTCTGGGGGAAAATAAAAGCAAACATGTTGGGCTGCAGTGAAGATGGAGGTGAATCTGCCTAGTTAATATGGCTAAAACTCACACCGAGGTTAAGCCACTCCCACTCCCAAGATTGCACGTCTTACTGGCAGGTCTGAAATATTTGTTTTCATAAATGCCGCGGGTGTTGAATTACCCCCTTCATTAACCATGTGGATCTCCTGCCCTTTCTATCCTGCGACATCCTTCCAGATATCTGACAACCCACTGACAGTGATTGTTATCATTGTTTTCTAATAACTAAGGTCGCAGATGAGAAGCCGTGTGAAACAACCCTGGTAAACGTGTGATTACATTTGCATATATTTTCATACTAATGATGGACTCTGTTACACTGGAGAATCTCTAATAGTTCTATTCAAATTTCATGAGTTGAGTGGCACATATGTGGAGCCAACGAGGGTCTCACTTCAAATTGACTGTGAAGAGGCTGTGCTAAGTGGTCTCAAGATGCCAAAAAGACAATGACGTCCCACAGTGATCATTTTACGATATCCCATGTTTCTCTGTCCTGAGCAGCTATAGTACAGGTTCTCTAACAGCAGTTTTTTTTTGTGTGACAAGCAACCTGAAATGAACTGGAAGAGCAGCTGGCAGGCTCATGCTCAGCTCGGTAGCACCGCATTCAGGAAACCACAGGGGGTTGTGGGAATTGTAATACAAAAATTACACTTTTCCCCCATGATTGAATTGGCTGACCGACAGATTTGATTTAATTTGCTCACATGAGAAAGTAAAATCATCAAACTACCATGCTGGTGTTGCAGCCATGGCCATAGTGCTCAGTTGTGTGGTGCAAGTTCGAATCCAGCTGGGGATATTCCATGTTTTTATTCTGCTTTCTTTTGGTCCATCTCTCAAATGTCAAATAAGACCATCTACTCTGAACAATGTCCCACATAATTTTTTTTTTTTACATAAATATATATGAATAAGTAAGTATTAAACTCGAAGTGGATCAATCAATCAATCAATCAATCAATCAACCAATCAATCAGAGAACCAACAGGATAAAGTCAAAAGTATGAAAAGAACTGTTAATGGAATCGTTATGGAACCAGCATTATTAAATTCCTTACAATTCCCAGGTCTGGTTATGGTCTGGGAAAAATAAAAGCCACATACAGTAATTGATATTTATGTCTAAATTGATTTCTGACACAAAAAGATTAAAAACCACTTTGAGATCTCACAGGGAAGGGAAATTATATGAGCTTCATTAGTTCCTAAAAGAATGTTTATTGAAAAAAGTTGGCGAAAAGTGGCAGTTACATAGTCGGAATCCAGGTATATATCAAGGGTCATTAAACAGTCAGAGCTTTCCATGAAGCTCAATTCTTTTTTCGCTATTCATTTATACTGTGAAAATTAGCTGGTTATCTGCAAATGTATCAGCGCTGTGTGATCTGAGAAAAGGTTCCTCATAAAACGGACAAATCACCAGTGGATTCAATCTATATGCGGTTGGTGCACAGAAGCCTCTTTAAGACAATGAGGAAGTACCACTTGTACTGCTTTAAGAAAGATTTGTATCTTTTGCTTATAGACTGTCAATCAGAAATGGTGCATACCTGAATCATCCGAATCCTTGCTTTCTGGGGCGTCCTCCATGTCATCATCCGACATCTCCATTTCCTCCTCCCTCCGAATACCCATCAGCTCTTCGTTGTGGATGTTTCTGATCTCCTGTGAATGAGAGGAATAGAGTCTATAATCCCAACTGCTGGACGATCTCTCACACTTTGATTAACACATGAAATATATGAGCCGGAAATGTACTAAGCCATTCGATCAGATTGTAAAATAGAGATTGGACTCCTGAAGTGCTATAAAAGCAGACGGAGCTGCTCCAGTGGTATCGATGCAGAGAGACACACATGATGTTGGCCGACCTTGTCTATGTGCGCAGTCAAAATTTGCACAGGGACTCTTAATGTGTTATAATGGCAGCCAGTGGGGCTTAAACGTTGCAGGAAGTGATTGCACAGCCACCACAGATCGGCAGGTCCGGGCAGGGGCAGATGAAGCAGATGTCTAGGCATGGACGCTGCCCTGTGGGCTCTCCTGATGGGGGAGCTCTCCGCCTAATGAGGCATGCGCACAGCAAACAGATAAGGCTGTGCAAAGACACAACATGACCGCCACAGGGAGAGAGAGACTTACTCTGACAACAAACAAAAGGCCCGGCATAAACATTACCATCTGTCTAGCACAGCAACACATGATCTCACTGAGAATTACAGAGGTCGAGCAGGTAGCGCGAAAGCAAACAGGCCCATCTGCCCAATCAGGAGAGGGATAGATGATATGGGGCTACCGCAGGAAGGCAACTAGCTTTCCCGCTTTACACTTTTCTCCAATCTTTAACACAGGACGTCTAGCTGCCCACAGTATAAATGGGCTGCAATTGAATTCAGGTCGTCTAGGCAACTGCAAATAGCCATCTGCTTGGAATAACAATCAGTATGAAGTGAGGAGAACCCGCAATACTGACTGGACATTTCTGTGTCAGAACCAACACTGACTGAAGCTTTGTTTACGCAAGAAATAGCCGGGAAAACTTGCAGGGGAGCTCAAGGAAATGAGGATGAAAATCCTCAAAATTCCGCTAAGCCTGAATGTAGCTCTGGGTCAACAACTCATCCGACGCCGCCATCTTACCGTCACATTCACGAGAGAAGCGCAGCGAGGGTCCAAACAGCTCCAAGCAAAGCAAAGCAAACATAGTTAAATAGTGTGTCATCTATTACCTATCACTTACTGTCATCTGCTCCAGATATAACTAACCGGATTCAGGAGTGAAGCAACCTCCTCCTACAGCAGAGGATGTGGCACTAATGGGCTCTATTAGAACATAAACATTTCGAGTGTGAGGTTCAAAGGCTTGTGAAAGCGTGGCATATCCCTGAAGCCCTGCATTGTCATACTAGAAGGATTCCGACAGTTTTGAGGTCAGCTCTTCTTAATACATAATGTAAGAGGTGAGAGAGGCCTGCTAACTCTCTCTTCTTCTCAAATGAGGCTTCAGCCCGCTGTGACAGCATTGAGAGCTTCCTGTCATAGCCACAGTGAAGCTGCAAGCACAATGCCAACCCGGGAGTGAGAAGAAGCTCATATCTGAGGCTAAACATATTCGACTTATGTCAAGTGGTCAGAGCAAAGGGCAAAAGGGGGGATTGGAGGATGAAAACAGCAAGTGAGGACTACATCAGCTTCTTGAAATGATCAAGGGTTATTAGGGTTGTTGCATACCCTTTCTTGTCATCTGATGGGAGAAATGAAAGAGATGAAATGAGAGGAACTCGATAAAAGGGAGCTCAATAAGGACGCAATTACTGCAGCAATAATAAGCTCCTTTCAGAGATGAAGAACAGGGTAAGTGCTAAAAGAACTCTATATGTAACCGTTTCATTTGGAGACAAATCGAATAAAATGTCATTTAAAATTTAGAATAAGGCGGTCAATCAAGGACTCAGTTCATGAAGTTAACAAAAGCACTAACTGGCAGTAATAGCGATTTGTCTTAATGTGCTTCACAATGGGCTGGAAATGGATGGACGTGTGCGATATTTCTGACGGAAACGTCTATTTCTGATGACTCTAAATTTTTGCTCAACTGAAATCAAGTAGTTTATCAGGAATGAATGAAAGAAAATGAATTACAACTACAAGATAAGAAAATATAAAGGATTATTTAGGACATGGTGCAACTCATTTTAAACACCTACCTTAAACAGTGAGGAGTCTCTTTCGGCATTTACAGTACCTGCATCTTTAAGCTGTTCCAATGGCTTCAAGTGAACATTTACAACCCAGTCATAGCGAAACACAAAAATCAACTAGAACAAAAAGGAAGGACGGGGCTTCAGCTTATGAATTGATTGAATCATTAAAAGTGGCTGTAACATACTACAACAAAGTCAGACCTGAATGCGAGTTTGTTGCTGACTGTACATTACTACCCTTCTCCAACACACACTTTAAGGAGGCTGAAGTTCAAGTTTACCCTCTAGACCATCTTGATGCATCTTGCTTCTAAAGCCATGAGAATTGATTACTGTAAACTCCTAGGAAATTGTTTTTATGACACATGGAAAGTCCAGTCCTCGGTTGATTTCACACTCATCACTTGCTGAGCAGGAGTTCTTCGTTTTATTAGATGTAAAAAATATCAACCCTCTGATCCATGTAAAATAGTGTTTTAATGTTGCCAGCAATGGAAATTAAAGTGCTAATTAGACACCAGATTGGGTCTTTGTGCACTAATAATCAGAGAGATGTCTTAAAACTTACCTAATGACCACAGAAACAGAGGAAAGAGACAGAAAAAAACCCACTTCAACAACGAAAATGTGGAATCATTAATTAGCTTACAGTGTCTGTCTCCAACTTCCACTAATATAGAATAAATATCTCTATAAATAGATAATACATTTCTATGGTTTCTATCAGAAAAGACTCAATGTTACCTGCCGGTTGTCAACCGCTGAAATCTCATGGTCAGTGTCGGGTCACATTTCACTACCAGAGAGAGCTGAGCAATTAAACTATCATACCATTAACATTCAACTCAAAATTAAACACATGGACTTCAGGAGAGTTCAAGTACACATGGGGAGCTTGCAGGGAAGGCGAAATGGAAAAGACTAATATCTGATAGTAACATACTGCATAATTAATTCTGAAGATATGAAGCATGAACACATTCACTTAAAGAAATGAAAACACCAACCTCTGCTTGCTTTCGCCACATGTCCAGGTTCTTGCGTTGGGCTTTGGAGAAATGGTCCCATGCCTTTTGTTTGGAAGCAGCGTGGAATACAGACACAATCTGCTCAACTGTGGCAGGGGATGCAGGGGCCAGTATGGGTAAATATATCAGCTATTTTAAATAATATTATTTCACAATATTATTGTTCTTATTGCATTTATGATCGAATAAATGCAGATGAGAGACCTCTTTCAAAAACATGAAAAAAATGTTACGATCAACTTTTGAATGTCAGTATATTACGTTAAACTTTGAAAAATACATCAATGCAATGAATGGAGTGCTTTACCAACTATTTTGTGATTGTGATGATTTTAGTGTTGGTCTATTAGAATGTCTTGCTCTTAACTTAGCGAAATACTAATGTAAAGGTTTGTATGTTCCCAAAAAAATAAATAAATAAAATCACGCTATTTTGCTCAAGATTCTTTAATTTTGCTGCATTGCAAAGTTCACTGTCACGCATATCCGAAATATATCAGCTATTTTAAATAATATTATTTCACAATATTATTGTTCTTATTGCATTTATGATCGAATAAATGCAGATGAGAGACCTCTTTCAAAAACATGAAAAAAATGTTACGATCAACTTTTGAATGTCAGTATATTACGTTAAACTTTGAAAAATATCAGTAAAATACATCAATGCAATGAATGGAGTGCTTTACCAACTATTTTGTGATTGTGATGATTTTAGTGTTGGTCTATTAGAATGTCTTGCTCTTAACTTAGCGAAATACTAATGTAAAGGTTTGTATGTTCCAAAAAAAATAAATAAATAAAATCACGCTATTTTGCTCAAGATTCTTTAATTTTGCTGCATTGCAAAGTTCACTGTCACGCATATCCAAATGACTTCAGGTTGGTTTTTCGCTATTTAACACTGTCAGTGTGAGCGGCCCTTCAGAAGCTAACAGACAGCAAGGCATCTCACTAGGTTTTGTCCTCTAGACTTCAAGTATTACTTTAAATCTCAGCATGCCTGTTACTTTTAGCAAAATCTGATAGGTCTTTAAGCTACTGTCATGACTAGATCATTTAAGACTATCATATCATATTTCAAAGAGCTTCTGCATGTGCAATGCATCATGGATTTTAAAAAAAGTGTCTGGGAAATGACATCAAAGCATCCATCAGCCTAAGTAATGCAACTGAAAGACTGACAGACAAAAACATATGGTGCCAGCGGCTTGATAGATGCATGACCTCATTACTGATAGTATACCGTGACCTATGCAGATTCACTCAGAGATCCCATTTCTCTCTGAGAGGGGGTTAATAAACCTTGAGGAGTCAGGAAAGATGCCAAACACATCTGTCTGCGGCAACGGCATGCTCAAGAGTGAGAGAGGCCCGATCGATAGTGACTTCAGCATCCTTTAATTTGATGGAAGAGATCGATGGCAAAGCCAGGACGGAGAGCATGTGCCTGAGTGTATGCACCACTGAGATTGTGTAGGTGCATGTAAGTGTGCAGTGTTTTTAGTCTGATGTGCATGACAAAGTGTCACTAGTTTGAGTTTCGCATGTTCACCATTTACAAATGAAAATTGTGTAGTAATAGTTAAACTTGTGTCTGATTTAGGCCAAAACAACAGCCTCGAGCCGTGCAAGCTCGATATCATGCATCATTACCAACTGTGTCAGACTGCATTCACAAGTTTATAATGTAACGCAGGTACGTGTTGCTTCTCAGCACTACCGCAAGTCCAGTCCTCTCTACAGTCAGTTTTCAACTGTCATGGCAGAGCAACAGTCTTGCTCAGCATGTTGATTTAATGGCACAGACATTTGAAGATAACTTAATCACCCCTCGGAGTACTGGGCTATGTCACTTTAATGTGCATTTACATTTATGCTTTTATCTAAAGCGACTTATGTTGTTTTCATGATATACATTACCATTTCTATGTTCATGCATTCCCTGGGAAAAGAAATCATGATCTCAGCGTTACAAGCAGCTTTCTCTGCTGCTTAGCTACCACATACTGTACTTGCAATGCACTGGTCTAGCCTTGACTTCTGCATTTGCATATTTATGTTTAGTATGTTTCAGGCCTTTCTCTGCATTTATATATTGCCTCAAATTTCCTAACAAATATTGTAGTAAAAAGCAAAACCGAATTCCTGAGTTAAAGACTAAAACAATCTATTTTAAATAAATGTTGTTTTAAACTTTCTATTCATCAAAGAGTCCCGAAAAAATTTATTCCTTTTCAAAAAAAAAAAAATTAAGCAGCACAACTGTTTTCAATACTGATAATAACAATGTTTCTCGAGCAGCAGACTTTAGTTAAAAAAACATTAAACATTTTTTACCGAACCCAAATGTTCGGTAAAAGGTAGTGTATGTCTTTCACTTTAAAGGTGCACTAAGCAATATTTGAAAAACGCTTTTGACCACAGCGTCGGACCGAGTCCTAAAACACACTTGTAGCCAATCAGCAGTAAGGGGGCGTGTCTTGTTATGATAGAGAGAAGAGAGCGCTCAATTTGGGTGCACAGGATGGATATTAGCAGATCGACTATAGATGGCAGATAAAAAAAAAAGAGGAAAATATCAGAGAAACAAAACATTAAAAAGAAGGGTTACGATCAGGCAAGAGGTAGGACCCGAGTAAATATCGGAGCAGCTTTCCAGCAGTGGAGAGAACTCAAGGAGCGGGAAGGGCTCGAAATCGGACGCCGAGGTTGCATTGTTTTTTCTTCGTGATAGGTGAGTAATGTTGATTTTGCTTTGTTTCACGCAACTTATCCGTGTTGGCTTTTGTTTGAATATGCTTGTGTCATATCATCTTCACTTGTTTCCGCGATCGTCGTTGCAAGGGTTGTGTACGTACTTGTGGGGTGGAGATTTAAAAATAGGGGCGAGGTCCTGTTAGGCTATGGGCGTGTTTGTTTTGGTGCTTTCAAATATCAACATCGTTCGGCAAAAATCGCTTAGTGCACCTTTAAGTTAGTATTGTTGTTATTGGAACCATATCAGCCGATAAAGGTAATTATTAAGCAACAGTTGATACTGTATGCATCTGAATGCTTATTTCTACCTATCCAAGGTGAACTCTTAATTAGAAGATATAATTTAGCACTATAATGACAGAATGCAGCAAAAATTAATGTTTTTGATACAGGATGTGCTGTGCATGTAACTAATTTTGCCTTTACTAATATGACTCCAGTATATAATAAGGCTTTTAAGCTCAAATATATATCTATGACATTAAGCAAAGTGATAATTTAGTGAATCTATTTGTATAAAATACTACAGATTATATCAACCATTATGTGAAAATATTTACTTGTCGTCTCCCATGTTTGTGCAATAATAAGAAAGCTGTTTTTTTGCTAGGTTGTTTACAGAAACATTAACACTTTTACTACAAACCATCCATTAGATGGGGCAAGCACAGATTTGGTTTGTGACGGCACCCGTCTGCCGCCTCAGCCGGAATCCAGCGTCTTAAGCTGAAATAGTCTTACCCAGAATTCCCCTGTCACCGAGTCCCACCTGCCACTGCGACAACCTGCTGCTCTACCCTCCTGCAGGGCTGCAACCCCAGCAAGCTTTTAGCAGTATCATGCACTTCATCCTTTATTTTGCTGTGTGCTCTTGTCTGCGTTCAGATAAGACAGATGCTCGACTGTCACAACGCTTTCTCTCCTCTGCGTGAGCGACTGTTCCGCCGCACGTGTTTGCCATCACGACAGACCAGACATTACTAGAGTGCCAGATACTTGGTTTGTATCAAAGGTTGCTGTCTGCTGCTTGCAGATAAAAGGCTGGACGCTGATAAATACCAGGGGAAGCTACTGGAAGGTGCTTCTAAGGTGACATGACCTTTCTGATGAAACAGCTGTAGCTAGTTTTCCTGATAGAAGATAACTCTGACAGACAGCTCGAGCAGGCTTGGTAGCAAATCAGCACTGTCACTATTTCCTCAAGCAGACGCTCTAAACTCATTAGAATAACCTGACAGGCTTCAGAAGGAAATATCTATAAGAGAGAACACAAACAAGCAAACAAACAAAAAAGACATATTCTGGCAGATGAAGTCTGTATCTCTGGGAAGGTGACGTTTTGTCTCTTCAAAACAATAAAACACCCTTGGATTTCAACCTGTCGCTAGAGAAGAGACGTATTGGTAAATATGTTTATGCCTGCGGATGCTTGTGAAACTCCATCTCTATATGACATCAGGATGGATGCGACTACAGTGTATGGCATAATGCTCTGATAGACATCAGTGATGTTGTGCAGTGATGACTGTGAAGGCATATGCAGAAACTTACCATGACATCCAAATCAGATCAAGTTACTGTATGCCATTACTGATAATTCCAGCATTATTCCAGATCTTCACGTCTATAGGATAGTGAATCATGATTGGACAAGGAACTCCAATCGTATCAATAATAATAGCAGCGAAGTCAGTATAGGAGGAACACTTTCTATGAAGCCTGTACTGTATATTGATGCAGTATAATTCATATTGCCTTATAATGTAATCTTACAATCATTTGCATGTTCTTACAAATACTTTAACCACTGTTATAACACTTTCAAGAGTATGAAGCATTCAACTCCATGATTAG
This sequence comes from Sinocyclocheilus grahami, assembly GCF_001515645.1. Classification (NCBI taxonomy): domain Eukaryota; kingdom Metazoa; phylum Chordata; class Actinopteri; order Cypriniformes; family Cyprinidae; genus Sinocyclocheilus; species Sinocyclocheilus grahami. The sequence continues at coordinate 632,116 of NW_015505689.1, forward strand.
CACCACATTTCTTGTGCCATCATGTGTTTCATGTGCATTTACTCTTTAGAGGTGTTACCATGAAATTATTATAATGTTTTATGTGACTGAAACAGAATACCTTATATGAAAAGACTCAAATGAGGCTTTCTACTGAATAACATCACTAAAAAAAGTTTCACTGATTATTCAACAAACACCAAGATAACGGATATTTCTGGCAAGTCTGCAAAGCCTATATGACTAAGTGTGGTGTGAACTTTAACATTGGTTTATTCTCCACCATTTCTTTCTAAAACAATTGGTTCAGAGTCACCTGCAAAGAAAAAGCACAGATTTTTGTGCAGCTTAGGAGTCACAATGTTTTTTTTTCCTCCATTGTTCACCACTTTTATCTTGTTTTTATAGCACAGTCATAAAACATAATGAATAATTCAATTTAATTATTCATGATATATTTGCTTTAACAAGGAACTATAAATAGAATATTGTTACATCTAAAAAATATGCTTTTGTGGTTCGCCCATACCTTACTATATCCAGATACAGACAATTTTATCATTTACACAGATACACTACCATTCAAAAGATTTAGTCTCTGAAACAATTCTCTTTTGCTCACCAAGGCTGCATTTATTTGATCAAAAATGCAGTAAAAACAGTAATTTTGTGAAATATTATTAAAATGTAAAATAACAGTTTTCTATGTGAATATATTGTAAAATGTAATTGATTTCTGTGATGCAAAGCTGAATTTTCAGCATCATTACTCCAGTCTTCAGTGTTATATGATCCTTCAGAAATTTGCTGCTCAAGAAACATTTCATTTTTATCAACGTTGAAAACAGTTATGCGGTTTCAGTCATATTCACAGCTTTTTTGATGAAAAAGTTCAAAAGAACAGCATTTATTAGAAGTAGAATTTTTTGTAACATTATAAATGTCTTCACTTTCACTTCTGCACAATTTATGTGTCCTTGTTGAATACAAGTATTAACTGCTTCTAAAGAAAAGCCCCAAACATTTGAAAGGTAGCGTATACAGAAAATGGCCTTGCTGCACACTCCTCGTGCATTACAAGGAATTGTGCTTTATATATAATGCATCATACATACAGGTTTCACGCAAAGTGTTATGGAAGCCTATGCATACGTGTGTTGTTGAGTGACATGTCATCAGAAGTGTATCTGATTCGCTACAAGCTCACGTCAAGGTTATGTGAGCAATCAGTCGAGCTAGACATGACAATCTAGTGATTGGGCTTACTTACTTTTAATCTATGAAGGGTCATCAGGTGTGCTGTCCAGAGACTAAGCAGCTAAACCAAATCACAGACTCTGGGTCTTGATGATCTACACATGCCCGATAGGGTTCACATACTCTACCTTCTTCTGCATTCAGCTCAAAGTGGTAGAAGCCTCTGGAGCACTTACCTTTGGTCCACATTGATATCAGATCAAACACTATAAAACCCAGTCATGGAAAAGCTGCAGTGCAAAAGTAACTGACGGCAAAGCGTTAACTGCTTTTGAGGTCAAAAGTTGGGCAGATTTTCTTAACCTTTGCCATTGCATTCAGAAGTGTAGCTTTCTAATAAATACATCTGAATACCTCCTGCTGGTACTTCACACTTCATCAAGAGATGCATATGTATGATATTCAAACGCACTAACTTTTTAAATTTTCAAGGCAAGATTTTCTCTGCCTTGACCTTTCAATAAGGCTGTATTCATTTTTGTTCCATTTCTTTTACCCTAGTTGCATATTAACGCAACATTCTCTCTAAAGAATGCCCACAAACCCCCTATTATACTTGAATCAAATGCACACTGCCATGCATCAAGGAAACTTTGCGTGTGTGAGTGTGTGAGTGGTAGTTCCATTTCTCTGGGCATTGGATCAATCAGGTACAAAGCACTGCTTGCGTTGGGCGTACTATCATGATGGCAGGAAGTGATGTGTAATCATGCGGTAGCTGACAGCACCCATTTACTGAATGCTTCCTTTTGTGTCTGACAGCATAGATGAAACTACAGTGACGTCACACAACAGGCACTTCTGGGCTCTTCAGACAAGAAGCTTTTAGTCCTGGCGCTGCATTTCTAATGATCTGTGAAAATTTCATAATGTAATAATGCTCGCTAAGTTTAATGAAAGTTATTATGAAGTGATACCTACGGTTTATTGTGAAGAAATATACACAGGTTGTTCCTGTGTGTTAGTTGGACATACACTACTATTCAAAAATTGTCATTTTTGGGGGAGAAATTAATACTCAAGGATGCATTAAACTGATCAAAGATGACAGCAGAGTCATTTATAATGTTACAAAAGATTGCTCTTCAAATAAATAAAAATTTTCTAGTCATCAAAGTGTCTGTTTAAAATATTGATAATCGGTAATGTTTCTTGAGCAGCGAATTTGCACATTAGAATGATTTCTGGAGGATCATGTGAAGACTGGAGTAATGATGCTGAAAATTCAGCTTCAGTGACATTACACAATATTACGGTTTCTTTGCAAATAAATGCAACCTTGAGACTTCCCTCAAAAACATTTCAAAACTCTTACCAACATTTGAATGGCAATATTATCAAGTTATGGATCACACATTCTCATACATACAGCAAGACTGTTCTAAATGTGAATTGTGGCATATAAAAGTAAAACAATCACACAAACACGTGTGAAATGTGTTATCTGGCCTAAAATCTCGGTATTAGTCAGCGGTCATGTATTTGCCCTTATATTTGCTCTGAACGGTGAAATCAGTGAAATCATTTCAGGGTTTGTGCAATGCCTCAGAGAAATGCAAATCTACAGCCACCAGCTGCGATTGGATCAATTGGGTCTTATTAGATCAGAGCTGTGATCTGTGAGCTATCATAATTCATGTAAAATCCACCACCAATAATGACGGAAATCAGCAGAAGGCCAAAAATCCTATACTTTCAATCAATGTTTCAATCCCTCAAACAGAATTTTTAGTCATTTCCAGTTCAGTCTGAAAATCTTTTACGCAGAGTGCCTTTTTTTGGTTGTAAACAGTAAATTTATCATGAGTAATTTAACATCTCTCCAAGCCTAGTGAGCTGTGAAATGCACATGATGCCCAAAAATGCTGTCTGGGTTAGCAGCTTACTAGGGTTTGAAACAGAAGCAACATCTGTAAAGAAACACTCACATTGTACTAAAATCCCAGCAAGGGCGTTTTTGAACTTCTCCTTGGCCTCCTCCATCTCCTTCTCATGGGCGGCCTTCTCGTTCATCAGCCGGCGAATGTGGCTGTTGGAGGACTGGATCATGGAATAGATGTTGTTGGCGTTTCTGCGGTTTACCTCCCCTCGTTCCACCCAGGTCAGCAGGACACGCACGGCCTCAGCAAATTTAGAGTCGTCTGAGTGGAGAAAGGAAAAACGGTGGGGGAGAAACAGATGGTGGGACGAGAGCTCAGTACAATGTTGGAGAGGAACACTTCTCATCTGGGACCTTCTAGCTTCAAAACTTATTAGCAAGACATGTTTACTGGGCCAAAAAAGACAGCAAGTGCACACTAGCTAAGTAGAGGACATTTAGGAGAGGACAAGAGAACAGGGACGGACATCAACAGCATGCAATAGGCTTGGACGATCAAACTTGTCAATCATAACTCACGGACATTATTGTGTGCTTTCTGTTAAAAGGGGTAATATTATTTAAAATGATTCAGTTGTTCATAAAGTCCTGAGACACACAGGTGTGTGTGTGTGTGTGTGTGTGCGCGCGCGCGTGGGGAAAACAGTCCAGCCGATTGCTCTGAAACTACAAAGCTTTGGCTTGCGACTTTCGGCTGGGAATGAGATAAGAAACAGAGAAAACTGAAAACTACTGTAATGAATGCCACAGGGAGTCTCTTCCAGAAATCTATAATTTTCTTAAAATTAAAATAAAATCTGCAAATAAAAATCAACTAAAAGAACAGTTTGGCAGAGATTTGCGGAGCTGTTTGGTGTTAACTGCGTGACAGATGAAGAACTGTTGTAAAGGCATTGCTGTCTGTTTATCGAAGATGATTTGTGTTGTAAGAAAATTAAAAAGACAAACATAATTATTTTGTTTTTGTATACTTGTTACTGTAATCCTGTAAAGCACACAAACACATGTCTGACTGAGATTTCTAGGAGGCTTTGATTTATTTTATAGACGTCCTAACTACAGATAATCAAAAGATGCTGTCAAATAATTTAAATGAATAATCCATCAACCCTTTTAAGACTGCATCAATGTGTCATGAATAAGAAATCCCTCTCTATCAATAAACTGATTTAGCTGCTGATTTATCCGATTCAGACTCAATACGTCAGAACTAACAGATTAAAAAAATAATTGTCAAACCTGATTATACAGACAAATCTAGCAGATATAAGGATGCTGTTGAGATTTTCTCCAGCAAACAGCATGCGATATCATCCTTTCCTCTCTTTCCTTCATCTTTTACCTGTAAACACTGCAAACTGAGCTGAACTGCATATAACCCATTACATATGGAAAAGTGGCTAATGCACATGGCTAATTTCAACTGATTTCATCTCAAAAGCTTCTCTTTATTACACTCTCTCTCTCGGACAGAGATTTGAGATGCAGTCGTTAAACAGATGGTTTCTATTAAACTGCATGGAACGTCAAACGCAAAGAGACAAACTGCTTTTAGATGCATTCAGCCAACAGGAAACAACAGAGGTGTGACTGACAAAAACAACTAAATCCCTGTAACAGAAGAATAACACGTCACGTGTCCCACCTTTGAGCTTTTCTCCTAACTGGCTGCACTCGTGCTCAGAGAAATGGACGATGGGGGGCGGCGAGGGGGGCCGCAGACGGTCCTCTTCTATCCTGCGCCGGTGCCTCTCTTCCCGGGCCAGCATGCGCTGTCTGCACTCCCACTCGTACAGGTCATCTCGAGCCTGAGCGAAATCTACATGCAGCCGGCCTGTGTCCTTCTTATCTGTGCTTGATCCCAGCCGGATCCTATAACCTACAGAACAGGGAAATGGACATGGACAATGATATAGGAAAAGGAAGGAATTGAAGGTAAGGAAAAGAAAGTGGAAATGGAAATGGAAGGGGAAGCAGAGTAAAGCAATAAAGGAAAAGCAAGAATGAGAAAGAGGAAAGGAATGGGGAAAATGAAGAAAGGAAAAGAACAGGACGACAAAAGAAAATAAAATAAGAAGGGAAAGGGAAATGGAACAAAGGACATAAGAAGAGGAAGGGGAGGAAATGACAGAAAAAAGGACAAAAGGAAGGGGAAATGGAGCAAAGGAAATGGGAAAGGCGAAAAATAAAGGGAAGTGGATTAAAGTAATGGCCAATAAAAGACAGGAAAAGAAAGAGGAAAGGAATTGGTCAAAGGAAAATAAATAGGTAAGAGGTAAAAGAATGGGAAGGGTAGTAAAGGAAAAACCATGAAAGACAGAAAAGGAAAAAAAAAATCAAGAGGAAATGAAAGGAAGAGGAAGAGGAAGGGTGAACCAATCAAAGGGAAAGAAAGGAAAGAGGAAGGGAAAATGAGAAAAAGAATGGGAAGGGAGAGAACAAGTGGACAAGAAAAGACATGGATTGACAGAAAAAGAAAAAGTAAAGAAAACAGGAAAAGAAAAGAAAAGAAAGAGGAAGAGGAAAGGGAAACAGAAAAAAAGATAATGGAAATTGGAGTGGAGAAAAGAAGTTGAAGGGGAGTAAAGTACAGGACAAGAAAAGACAGAAGAACAATAAAAGAAAAAAAACAACGGAAAAGAGGAATGAAAACGGAAGAAAAGAGAAAAAAGGAAAAAACAGGAAATTGAGAAAATGAAAAGAAGGGAAAAAGAAAGGGAAGGGGAAAAGACAAGGAAAAAGTAAGTATAGGAAAGGACGGAGAGGAAAGGAAAGGAAAAAGGAGGGAAAAAAGTAGAGTGCAATAAGTTAAATGGTAAAAAAGGAAAGAGAACAGGACAAGAAAATGAGAGCAGCAGAAAAGCATTGAGCCTTAACTAACCACATGAATGTAATGAGAAAAACAACATATTAGCAACACTGATTCATGAAGTGACACGTGACAAAGAGACACCCACAAACACTCTCTGATGCTTAAGCTTTACTTCTAACATGTGCTTGCTGACATATTAAGGCCAAACCACGCATATTTGTTTATTTTGTAGGAAATGTATAAAGCCTCAAATGTTACACTCAGATGAGGAAATCGAAAACCAAAACCCTACCAGCACAGATAACCATGATGTATGAGAATAATCTGGTTTGTGATAGGGCTGAAAAAAAGAAAGTGATTTTGTATTAAGGATTATACATTTCAATTGCTCGGAAAAGTATCTTGACAAATGGCCAAGCGGTACGTGAAAGAGGCTCCAGTGAATTCTGAATCGTATGATGCTGCGAGTACATTACAGAGAGGCTGAGAAGTGTTTTTAAGGAGAATGTATTTTCACAGACGGCCGTGTCAACAGAAATGAGAGAAAGAGCTTCACGGTTTGCTTCCGCCACTCTATCACTGCTTTACAGCCCTGAGACGCTGTTAAATATTTTACGCAATGTGTTCACGTTAGAAATGAGCACCATTATTTATGGAAAGGCCTGCAGAGCTCCGTCACGAGGCCACATAATATATGGGGCGCCGCTCCAATCTCGTCCCTCTCCACTGAGAGAGCAACACTCAGAGAAGAATAAATAATGGAAAAGGTATTATTGAAGCGACCGGTGCTTCAAATTTGCTTTCTGTGGCTGAGATGGACATCCTAATATTTGCATACAAAGACTGATTTAAGTTGTGACTGGATAAGAGTAGCAGCTCATGTGACCGGTGTCGAGGAGGTGATTGATATGCAGCGTTCAAAGGCAGAAATGTATTACTAGGTGTCGGCGCTTGTCTTCTCATTGACCTCTTCTGTCAGGGACTCTCGAGGGCCAGCGTCTACAGATCTTGAGTTCTGTGAGTGATGTGCGGAAGCCCCGCCCTCCTAATTAATTCTGCATCAATCCATCAAGTCAAGAGGGAACTTGTGGACACATGGGCCTCATTTCCATGCGATAAAAGGTTAAGTGAAATTATTCTAAATCACATGGCGTGGCACATAAGTGATAGGCATGCTTCAGTGCTCTTATTTGTATTCTTGCTTATGAAATTGTGAAATATTAAGGGTGTAATCTACAATGAAAGTTCACAATTTAAAAGATAGCTGCTGTTAGTGTCAATTCAAATATTAAATTAAAAGATTTGAATGATATATGTAAACGAAAATAAAAACAAACATAAAAATAAAATAAGAAGTGACACAGCTCGTGATGGACAGATCGTTAATGGCTGGTCTACTTTTAAATGAACCAATTCGAATGGAAAACAAATATTCTCTGATTATGTAATCCGTATGAATCATGCATGCAGGCGCATCACTACTGCAGAGAGTCAGTGTCGCCGACTTCATCTCAAGCCGAAAGCACTAGTTTATCAATAAATTATTAAAATGTTAATGCAGTGTTTTTCCCTGACACATTCATAATTATTAGTGTTTCCCATACATTGGTTTATTTATGGCAGCCCGTCACAATAACACTGACCGCCACAAATAGATTTTCCAAAAGGCTTTGACTTTGTTGAATAAACATGAGCACTGCACGTTTCAAAGTCAAAACGCGACGTGGGTGTTTTTATATGAATGTATTTTGAAGGGAACTGATTGTTTTTAGATGTTATTTTAATTTAATCTTTACTATAATGCATGATAAAGCAGCATTTATGAGCGCAGCTCTGCTTTGTTTACAAGCAGCTCTGTTTCTGCCGCTCCTAAAGCGCCTCCTGCTGGCAGAGAATTAATTAGCATTTTCAATCAGTCAGCCCCTCTGCTGTTTTATACCCTATATTTCCCCCGGGGGAAGTGCCACCACAAATAAGAGTGTAAGCCTGTGGGAAACACTGTATTATTATATCTGCCGGTGTACTGTGGCAAGCTTTATGCGTGCGCTCGAGCACTTATTAGGCTATGTAGGCAAAGGCTCATTATAATGATTTAACAAACGATTATTAACAAACGTGCGATTAGACAACTAATGCATAAATTGAATGACTACTAGTCGACCAGAAAAATCTTTAGTCGAGGACAGCCCTAGTATGTATGTATGTACAGTTGTGCTCATAAATTTACATGCCCCTTGCAGAATATGCAAAATGTTAATGTTTATCAAAATAAGAGGGATCATGAAAATTGCATGTTATAGTTTATTTAATACTGTCCTGAATAAGCTATTTCACATAACAGATGTTTATATATTCTCCACAAGACAAAATAATAACTGAAGTTATAAAAATGACACCGTTCAAAAGTTTACATACCTGAATCTTAATACTGTGTGTTGTTTCCTGGATGATACATAACTGTCTTTCTGTTTTGTGATAGTTGTTCATGAGTCCCTTGTTGGGCCTGAGCAGTTCAACTGCCTGCTGTTCTTCAGAAAAATCCTCCAGCTCCTGCACAATCTTTGCTTTTCCAACATCTTCTGCATATTTGAACCCTTTCCAACAGTGAAATGCAACACAATACATTAAGAGCCAGAGGGTGTAAACTTTTGAACAGGATGATGATGTGCACATTTTTCTCATTTTGTTTAAAGATAATTTTTTTTCAATTGGTACTGCACTTATGAAGCAACATAAATACTAAAATGTTTCCCAGAAGACAAAATAAGTACAATTTAACCTGATCATCCAATTCAAAAAGTTTACACCCCCTAGCTCTTAATGCGTTGTGTTGCCTTCTTGAGCATCAGTAAATGTTTTCACCTTATTTAATAGTTATGTATGAGCCCAATTGTCCTCAGTGTGAAAAGATGGATCTCAAAATCATACAGTCATTAGCTATGTTTCCATCACCCTGTTTTAATGCGCATTTTGAAGTATCGCATGAGAAATGAGTGATGGAGATGCCAAATTTCGAATAAAAATCGAAAAATTTTAATTCGCAAAAACGTTTTTACGCTCGCTTGAGGTGGTTTTTGACTTGTGTGAAAAAGGGTTGATGCGAATAATGGGAGATGGAAATGCATTTTGCAAATACATTTCTCCAAGCACATCAAAAAAAGTCATGTGACTTTGCGCTATGGGATGGCAAATCCTGACTAACCAGTGGACTGATCTCATTCCACAGCATCTGAAATGTTATTATGCACGAGCAAAGTCCGTCATCAAAGTATTTCTGTATAATTGGCTCCCAGAAATGTCTTACACGACTGCGTTCCCAAACAGCAGCATCCACCACCGAAAGCAATGACCGCATTCATTGCATTTCATCTGCTCGCTCTGAGGCGCAAGTAATTTCTTATATATGAAAATTATTATATTCTCCTACTTTTCTTAGTGATTTATAGTGCCAATTTATCAGGAAGTGACGATTTTGTTCTCTTATGTATGTACAGTTGTGCTCATAAATTTACATGCCCCTTGCAGAATATGCAAAATGTTAATGTTTATCAAAATAAGAGGGATCATGAAAATTGCATGTTATAGTTTATTTAATACGGTCCTGAATAAGCTATTTCACATAACAGATGTTTATATATTCTCCACAAGACAAAATAATAACTGAAGTTATAAAAATGACACCGTTCAAAAGTTTACATACCTGAATCTTAATACTGTGTGTTGTTTCCTGGATGATACATAACTGTCTTTCTGTTTTGTGATAGTTGTTCATGAGTCCCTTGTTGGGCCTGAGCAGTTCAACTGCCTGCTGTTCTTCAGAAAAATCCTCCAGCTCCTGCACAATCTTTGCTTTTCCAACATCTTCTGCATATTTGAACCCTTTCCAACAGTGAAATGCAACACAATACATTAAGAGCCAGAGGGTGTAAACTTTTGAACAGGATGATGATGTGCACATTTTTCTCATTTTGTTTAAAGATAATTTTTTTTCAATTGGTACTGCACTTATGAAGCAACATAAATACTAAAATGTTTCCCAGAAGACAAAATAAGTACAATTTAACCTGATCATCCAATTCAAAAAGTTTACACCCCCTAGCTCTTAATGCGTTGTGTTGCCTTCTTGAGCATCAGTAAATGTTTTCACCTTATTTAATAGTTATGTATGAGCCCAATTGTCCTCAGTGTGAAAAGATGGATCTCAAAATCATACAGTCATTAGCTATGTTTCCATCACCCTGTTTTAATGCGCATTTTGAAGTATCGCATGAGAAATGAGTGATGGAGATGCCAAATTTCGAATAAAAATCGAAAAATTTTAATTCGCAAAAACGTTTTTACGCTCGCTTGAGGTGGTTTTTGACTTGTGTGAAAAAGGGTTGATGCGAATAATGGGAGATGGAAATGCATTTTGCAAATACATTTCTCCAAGCACATCAAAAAAAGTCATGTGACTTTGCGCTATGGGATGGCAAATCCTGACTAACCAGTGGACTGATCTCATTCCACAGCATCTGAAATGTTATTATGCACGAGCAAAGTCCGTCATCAAAGTATTTCTGTATAATTGGCTCCCAGAAATGTCTTACACGACTGCGTTCCCAAACAGCAGCATCCACCACCGAAAGCAATGACCGCATTCATTGCATTTCATCTGCTCGCTCTGAGGCGCAAGTAATTTCTTATATATGAAAATTATTATATTCTCCTACTTTTATTCGAGGTTTATAGTGCCAGTTTATCAGGAAGTGACGATTTTGTTCTCTTTGACTTGTTGGATGGAAACGATGCTTGTTCGCAAATGTTTTATGCGATATTCCAGTTTTGTGCACAAGTTAAATTCGCAACTTTGGATGGAAACCCGGCTACTGTTGGAAAGGGTTCAAATATGCAGAAAATGTTGGAAAAGCAAAGAATGTGCAGGAGCTGGAGGATTTTTCTGAAGAACAGCAGGCAGTAGAACTGCTCAGGACCAACAAGGGACTCATGAACAACTATCACAAAACAGAAAGAGTCATGGATCATCCAGGAAACAACACAGTATTAAGATTCATTCAATTTTGAACGGGGTCATTTTTATAAATAAAGTTATTATTTTGTCTTGTGGAGAATATATAAACATCTGTTATGTGAAATAGCTTATTCAGGACAGTATTAAAAAAAAAACAATAACATGAAATTTTCATGATCCCTCTTATTTTGATAAAATTATTAACGTTTTGCATATTCTGCAAGGGGCATGTACATTTATGAGCACAACTGTACACATATATATAATAAATGATTTACATATTTATATATGCATTATAGTTATTGAAATTATTCCTAAATATTTTATATGATTTAAATTTTCATAGATATGTCCATACTTAAATAAAACAATTCTCATATAGAGCAACTGTTGGTGTTGCAGAGAGATCCTCCCGATCATGTACCTGACAGGAAGAGGGCCTTGTCCACTGTGTGCTCCTCAGCGAAGCGGATGTGACAGAAGTTCTTCTTGCTTTTGCGGATGGCGATGATACTCCCGCACTGTTCGAACACCTCCACAATGAGCTGCTCTGTGGCGTTTTCTGGTAAACCGCCCACAAACACCGTCTTACAGCCGGGCGGTCTCTCTCTGGTGGCAGGGGGAGGCAGGTCTTTGAAGACAAGCACAAAAGAATATTAAACTACCAGAATTTTTGACATTTTCTTTCATCTAGATATTGATCTCCATTTTTCACTGCATTAAGTCCATAGCTTATTATTGACTCGTATGCCACATATGAAACATGCTAAATCAATCACTGATTGTTTTTTTTTGTTTTTTTACGACCTTGACATTAAAATTATTTATTATCCAATTCTAATCTAAAAGACCAGGGTTCATCTGGAAGATCATTAAAAACGGTAATGCGCCAAATCACATCGATCAGACTGACATATTTTTGGCCTTTTGCCACTTTTATTTGATAGTCTTAGCATAGACAGGACTCAACATGTCACTGGATCTTTCTCTCGACTGGTTTAATTTGCAGAACACGGCACTAGAACCTCCAGGTTGTGCTCCTCAGCGAAGCGGATGTGACAGAAGTTCTTCTTGCTTTTGCGGATGGCGATGATACTCCCGCACTGTTCGAACACCTCCACAATGAGCTGCTCTGTGGCGTTTTCTGGTAAACCGCCCACAAACACCGTCTTACAGCCGGGCGGTCTCTCTCTGGTGGCAGGGGGAGGCAGGTCTTTGAAGACAAGCACAAAAGAATATTAAACTACCAGAATTTTTGACATTTTCTTTCATCTAGATATTGATCTCCATTTTTCACCGCATTAAGTCCATAGCTTATTATTGACTCGTATGCCACATATGAAACATGCTAAATCAATCACTGATTGTTTTTTTTTGTTTTTTTACGACCTTGACATTAAAATTATTTATTATCCAATTCTAATCTAAAAGACCAGGGTTCATCTGGAAGATCATTAAAAACGGTAATGCGCCAAATCACATCGATCAGACTGACATATTTTTGGCCTTTTGCCACTTTTATTTGATAGTCTTAGCATAGACAGGACTCAACATGTCACTGGATCTTTCTCTCGACTGGTTTAATTTGCAGAACACGGCACTAGAACCTCCAGGTTCACAAAGCTAATCTCTTTTTGATAAACCAATTCAACCATGAATAAGATGCATTGAGAAAACCAGGCATAATCAATGAAACTCGGCACTTGCTACATGACTGGATTACCAGTGCAAAGCTTGCCATGTTCTGCTGTTAGCTGATTCCTCAGCGATGCTGTGCAGACCAACGGGTGATAATCCGTGTCTTAACAAGCTATGGGAATGCAGATGAAGGAAGCACCTGCTGGGACTCAGAGGGGACCGCGTGCCTGATGGGGGGTCCAAACAGAGTCGGACGCAAAGCTGTTCAGGCATGTTTGGCTGTAAGCCAGTCACTATAAATAAGTGAGTCTCTTTGGACCCCACAGCTGCCCCCTAACACTCGCTATCCATCATCACCAACATTACACTAACTTCTGTTTATTGTGGTGGCTCATGATGAGCTTTATATTTATGTCAGCTCATGCCAGTGGAAAGAATATAATACTCCACTGACTAGAGGATGTGACATATGTGTACAGCTTCAATACAACACTATAAGAGCATGCATATGGACCAAAACGATTCGGATGTCAGTCATGGGCTTTGGATGACATGCTGTGGTATTGTAAAAAAAAAAAAAACTCTGTAAACATGTTTACCAAGCATAAAATGACTTGTCTGTCTGATCATCACTGAAGTCTGAATGGGATTTTGTTTATTTGCTTGCCTTATTTTAGCAGCGGATTCATTGAAGGAATTATGTAAATCAGGTACTGCTGCAAATATGGCAACAAAATTAGTGCTGATAGCAATTCACACCTCGGCTGGATCTGGAAGACTGAATACCATGATTTGATACACTCTTCTGAGCCTCACGAATCGACTCTTTACAAAGCTGAAAATTATTCTTTATGGTTGCCATGATCACTAGAAAACATACATAAACATTCATTTGAAATAAAATCCAGTTTGTTTTAATGGTGTCATGTCTTTCCTTTGAAAGCACAGTGTCAACTGCGTTGGCCAATGTATGCTAATGTTCATTTTATAAAGAGCCTAATTTGCATAGAAAGGATTTGCTCATAAAGGAATGACATGAATTTGAATATGCATGGAACAGCACTGTACTACATACAGCACCTGCTTATGTTGGGCTGTGAGTTTTTATGCTAATAAACGCGTGGTCACATTTACCTTTCTACAGCGAAATTCTGCAGCCAAAAAGCCATTGTTTCACCTGTGAAGTTTCATTAACATGACCTCACCTTAAGTTGCATGTATGGTTTTGTGCTGAAATACAGGGCTGCAAGGTCTGCATAACAAATCCACCCCAATTGGTACTAAAAAACAGCCCAATCACAGCCCATTTGGTTTCTAGGGGGTCAAAACCTCCTCCTGCCGTGGCAACAGTATAAAAGTAGCCAAATTCTGCTGGAAAACCATGGACTTGGCAACACTACCAACACTGAATTCACCTCTCATTATCTAGAAAAGAACATGGTTATTATGTCTACTTTCTTATGTAGATTTTTGTGTACTATTATGGATCAAGAGCTTTGATTATCCGGCCAGTACACAGGCATATTTAAGAAAACCACAGACGCATGCACTGACAGAGCAAAAACGCACTAATCTAAAAGCTGAATACTAACGTTAAAGTTGAGTTTTTCTCAGCATGAGTCTAGAACGAGAGACTTGAGGCTCCTAGTTTAAGAACAACCACTGATAATCTCAAAGGGGCAAGTCGTTCGGTTTTCATCTTACGGTGAGCTCGATTAAATACTGGTTGCTGGCCCAGGTGAGCAAATGTTTACTTTGTCAAATGCACATGAAACATTTTAGCTTGACATCAGCAGTCTCTTGAAAGTTGAAACTTTGAGCAAGCAATAAAAACACAGAGTAGATGTTTGCTTTAGGAGGAACAGAGGAGCTCCACAAGAAAGAGTTTGATACCTCTGAACTTTTCTAAATCAAATACACCCACTTTGTTTTCATAGTCACACTGTGGGGAGAAAGCAAAGCAAAGTATACAGTTTCATGAGTTTTTTACCATGCAGCCGGTGGCTGATTTGTTTCGATTGTCACCCAAGACGGCGATGTGAAATTACACACAACACTGCATCAGATCTGAGATGTCTGAGATAGCTTTAGAGAGTTTCTTCAGTAACTATGACGTCTCAAAGTGGAAACTGCACAGCGATAAAATCAAAGCCTATTATTTCACAAACCAATGCTCTTCCCATGGCTCCATGGCTAAATATCCCGTGCCGTCAAAGGCGCTTCTTTGAAGAGTGAGTTAAGATGACACAGGGGGGTCTGGGACATAAATTCAGGAGGGCACTGTGTGCCTCCAGCACTGCGAGCGCTCGACCGAGAGACAGTCGTCAACAAGCTTAACGCTAATCAGCTCAAATGAAGACAGCCGCAGGTGTATTGCTGTATCGCTGTCTCGCGCACGCTCAAATACACATAGACGATGGAGATGACAACCACTCCGTAGACAGAAGTTGATAGGAACGTGGGATGTGGGAACATATATGGAACGATGAAAATGATGAAAAATGCTCAGTTCTGCCACCTTCACTGAAGAGAGACGCTTCAGTGGCACCACACAGATGCATAGCGTTGATCTTAACAAGCATGTTGCTCTGTGAAGCCCCAGATGTGTTTTAGTCACAGACCTCCAGAAGACTCAACGGCATGGGAAGCCTGACTCGAATCGGTGCGTGTGAGGTGGTAAAGGAAGAAGTCCTGGGCTTTTTGTTTGCTCGAGTGGGGTGTCAGGAGTGAGACTGCAGATAAGATTAACTGACTTCTCAAAAGGTAGTTTTCACTCAGCTTGACAGCCGTCTACCTGCTGTGTATTGTCCCTCTTGAAAGAGGAGAGCAGGACAGTGTCTCTGTAGGAAGCCTGTGGCGATCACAAGCACCTTAAACAGGCTTTTCTCCACAGGAGAGCTATACATGATCACTATGTTTTCACTCCACTTCTTTCTTTCTTTCTATTTATTTGTATTTATTGTAACACTTTGAATACAAATCTAAATTCTGCAGTGGTTGAATTGTGGATCGTGTCTGATCACCTGCTGAGCTATGTCCCAGGTTTTTTTTTCAGCATCACAGCAAGGTTTAAGCAATTATACTGAACCTAAACAGATTTGTAGAATTCAAAGGCACATTTAAATCATCACAACGCTCACATTTTTGGACATCATAGAATGTCTAAATAGAGTAAGCTGCATACTTTTGTGCATCGTAAGTTCTTGCATTTCCACACACTGTTATGAAATGGTGGAAAGCGCAATAATGCATTTTTTGTCTAGGTTTGCTGCCCAAAATACTAAGTTTGAAATGAACATATCTATGATGTCCAAAGATGTATGGCTTGAATAGTCTGTGATGCATAAAAGGGTCTGGGTTTGATTCAAGCATTCACACATTCTATGAAGTCCAGAAATGTTGTTGAGGTCAGGTTGAACAGTCAAACACTGCCCAAAAACATTCAATCACACCATCTTTTTGTTTAGGTTTGATTCAAACAACTCCGTGATGGTTTAAATACTTTTAGGCAGACTTCAAATATCTTGCATTTAAAGACTGATGTTATACAGAGATCATAAAATCCTTAATAACATTTGAGCATGATATTAAGAAATGTGCATTGTGCAATAAAGAACACCAACATTTAATTATAATTTTATATAAGTAAGTCTTAAGTAATATGTCAATAAATATGTTAATGGATTTGAAGTATTTAGTATGAGATAAATGTTTTTTAAATATATTATGACATATGTTTTTTTTTTTAACTAGGGCATTGAACAACTTAATTAAGTACCTAAAATGCCCAGAACTTAGTACAGATTTGAACGTGCCAATGACTCCCAAAAAAGCCATCAATATCTGACTACATCATTCAATCAGCCACCTATACTGCCCCAAGATGCTCTCTTGGTCCATATACTGTATATACAACATTAATAACATTAGACATTTTTGAAAATAAGGCATTTTAATAACTGACTAATAACTGATCTCTATCCAGGATATCTCAGAAACTAAAAATCATTCCCATTAATAATAATAATAAAAAAAAAAAAAAACTTGAAATCAAAATAAGATTAAGTGCTAAATTGAAAACTAATACAGTATAAAACAATACTGAAATGAACAATAAAGCTAAATAAAAATATTAAAGGAAACTAATAAAAAAGACAAAAGCACATACATTTACTAAAACCCGAAATTAAAATTTAAATGAAAAATGAAAATATCAAAATAAAAGCAAATTCAAAATATTATTCAATCAATAATACACTGTTTCTAATGAATAAAAGCAACTATGACATCCCATGGCTTTGAGACATAGCCAGTAGTTATTTTAGGCAGCAGAGTGTATAAGTGAGGTTAAAGGCCTCTGCAGGCACAGGCGGGTGTAGCGGAGCGAGGTGCGGGTGATATGTGTCGTGAGTGGGCTGAAGTGTGGAAACAGGCCAGACTGGCAGTGCCCTCAGGAAACTGAGTCTTCCAGAAGCAGAAACACAGTGACACGGCCCTCTCGGCTCTTGGAAGAAGAGAGCTCTGCCTGATATAAAGGTCAGTCTCAGGCACAGAGCCAGGGCAGACTGGAGGTTTAGAAGTCAGTGAAAGGCAGCATATGCAGGCTGACCTGACGGTGAAGGTGCATCCACAACTGGGCACTGAATCACTGCTGTCCTTTCATGCATTCTGTGGGTTTCCAGGCTCTGCAGAGAAAACGGATGCTATTTGCCATGCTTGGTGTCTCTCTCTCTCTCTCTCTCTCTCTCTCTCTAAGAACTCGGTGTCCTTCAGAGAGCCAGGCCTTTCAAACGACAGTGAGTGAAAGGCGGTCGATGGCCATTTATTAAGCACAGTAGACTAGAATGAGGTGGTGGTGGCGATGTGGAGATGGAGCTGAGTCAAGCTGGGGCTGTGCAGGGCTGCAGAATAAGACTGAAGCTGTGCTGGAGCTGCGCGACAGAGATCCAGGACAGAGGACATTCAGTCTGTCCACCAGAGCCGGAGCTAGACTGTGGAGCAGATCTCAGCCACCATCAATAACAGACACATTTAGTTTGCTTACCTGCTCAAATAATAATGCTAATATAATGCACCAGTTTATTGTAACTATGGAGGTTTGGTCGAAAGTAACTTGATAAACTAACATATCATTCAGACAGGCTCTATTTAGCCATTCAGCAGCCCGCCCTCTAGATATCAGCACTGGCCAAAAGGCTCATATCAGTGAGCTACTAAAAACAACAGTGGCAAAGGTCACATGACAGTTATAAAAATGCATAAGTCATTACAATAAAATATCATCCCAAGTGTCAAATAAATTTAACACGTATACAGAAAAAGGTTTTTAAATTTCAGCATCATTACTCCAGTCTTCAGTGTCACATGATCTTCAGAAATCATTCTAATATGCTGATTTTGTTGCTGAAGACACATTTCTTCTTATTTATTAACAGTTGCACTGCTTAATATTTTTGTGGACACTGTGAACATTTTTCAGCATTTTTTGATGAACAGAAAAATCTAAAGAACAACTATGGTTTATCGTTTAGTTATTTTTAACATTATAAATAGTGTTAATTTTTGAATTATTTAGTATAGTAGTAACAACAATCTTTAAAACAATTTTTAATTAAAACAACATTCAAAATACAGATACATTGTCTGACTTTTTGTCAAACTTTATTGGATCATGTTCATCAAAATTATGATGAACTTTACCTGAGGATAACCGACTTCATAAATCCACTAAAATAAAAAAATAAAACAAATTAAAATACATTTTAAGTTAAAAAAGGCTCCAGCATCATTCCTTTGATATTCTGTTATCTACTGCAGTGACATTCACATATTTTATATTTTAAGTGTGACTCAAGTATCCAAATACATTCTTAGGGCCACTGAATATTACAAGTCACACAATGTGTGACCATGACAGAAACACAAAGCAGAAATCAGTATAACTGCAAGAGGAGCTGCCTGTCTCCTTATTAGAAAGCCAGGCGAGAAAAGATTTAAGCGTAGCTCTGCACTGATCCACTGAGACGCCATGAGTTGAATAAAACACAGAGGTTTCAAATATCCCCATCGGTCAGATCTAATAAATAACAAGAGGTGAAGCTGACAGCAATAAGCCTGTGTGTTTTTAATACAGCTCCAATCAAAGCCAACGCCGCTGCCCTTTAAAAAGCACTGATGAATGACATATGGTATAAACGCTGATATCTCCCATCATATTTTGCCTTGAAGGGCACGAGTGCAGACAGAGAGAAAAGGGTGGATGACTTTGGCAAAGATGGGGCATACAAGCAGTTTAGGCTAAAGAGAACCAGGAAAAGAGATTCCTGCAACAAATAAGAGAGCAGGTGCTGATGTAGAGAGGCTCGAGTTTGTAAAATTTCATGTTAAATGGCATGAGCCATCGTGGGCCCTTGGGGAAAAGGACTTGGCTTTTTTTTCTGGCATCTGAGGTGAGAATAACCATGAATGATTGCTCCGCATTACTGTATGGCGTAGTCAGGAGAGCACAGCTGTCACCAGCTATTAAGTCCACTTCTGCACGGACTGGTGCGGAAAAAAGGAGACTCGTTACAATGCGAGATATGCGCATGATAGCCTGTTCTGTCTGAACGAGATGAGAGGAGATGCTCGTGTTTATGGATATGCCCAAATCTAATCAGACAGCGTTCGCTGCGTTCATCGCGACGGCCGTCTCTTTCAAGTTTCTCATCATTAAAAACGACAATCCCAGAATCACGAGGGCCTTTGTTCTGCGTCCCCCTTCCTGTCTTTCTCCTGTACGATCTTGGCATAATTACCCATGCGCTGCTTGATCACTGCACTGAGCCGGGCTTTTCATGTTGTTGTTCTGCAATTCTAGGATCAATATACAGCGGGCTGCTTCTGTTGTCAATTGAAGAATCGATCCTGGTGAATGATGACAAGGCCACATTGCCAAAGAAAATCAGATTCCTTTACAGACGATCAAACACTCTTTCAAAACATTTTTCCAGCTTGAGAGAAACCTTTAAAGTGAAAACTGAACTGAGGCTTGACAACATTTTACACACAATGGAGTTCTCTTGAAAAACAGCCACAACTCTTTCCAGTTTGGCAGAATTAGTACTGATAACAAACTACACAACATCAGCTCGTGCAAACTCATAATACGACACACTCATAAAAACGAGTTTCTGCATAAACATCACGAGGTAGGGTTAATATAACGATGACTAGTTTTGTCATTGGTTTAGTATCTTATTACATTTTCTCTGTAATTTTATTCGGTTTTTGTTCATATTATGCCACACATTCCATCATTGCCAAACTGAAATTCAGCGTTTTTCAAACTAGGAGGTCTCAAGGGGTGCTGAAATATTTTAGAAAAACAGTGTCAAAAATGTCAAAAATAAAATAAATAATAATAAAATTAATTAATTAAATTACGGTTACAATTAACTAACCGTGATATAATCAGTTTCATTCTGCTTTCAAAGACTTTTTCTGCTTAACAGTAATGGTACTGGGGTCAGTAAGATTTATTTTTGAAAGAAATCAACACTTTTTTTTTTCCCCAAAAAAGGTGCTTTACATTGGTCAAAAGTAATAGTAAATAAATAAAATAAAGTAAAAGTAAAATAAATAATCTATTATCAATGAATCCTCCAAAAATGTATCACTGCTTCCACAAAAATATGAAGCAGCACAAATGTTTTGTTGTTAATAATCAGAAATGTTTCTTGAGCAGCAAATCAGCATATTATTATGATTTCTGAAGGATCGTGTGACACTGAAGACTGGAGAAATGATGCTGGAAATTCAGCTTTGATCACAGCAATAAATAATATATATATTTAAAATATATTCAAATAGAAAACTTTTATTTTGAAGTGTAATAATATTTATAACTATAATAATTTGAATGGTTGAGTATATAGAAACAAATGATAGAAACTTGATTGAAAGTAAATATATTCCAAATAATAATTGACATAATATTTTTTTAACATTGCAAATGGATTTTTATACAAACAAACAAACAAATAAATAATTTAATTAATTAATTTATAAAATATGATTTTCTGTGATTTTTTAATGAATTTATGCTTATATATTTTAGGAGTTTTTGCAAGGAAATCATCATATTTTGAGTTCCAACTGTTGTTTTGAAGACCCCCGTCATAAGTGCCCAATTATTACTCCACATGGCAAACTCGACTCGATTCTGGCACTAACATGTTGCTAACAGCACAATATTATATTAAGCATGAAAACCACAGCACATTAGGCTAAATATTATCTGAGCTTATCACAATGGATTCTAGGGTTTCCTTTACCTCAAACACAAAGGAAACATGTGATGCTCCCTGAGAATTTAAAATGCTGCCTCCCTAGTCAGTTTACTTGGTTTTGTAACAGAGCCTCTATTTATCATTCAAATCTTTGTTCTTAAAGTTTCTACGATACTTTCACTGGTAATTGTTACGGAGCCCCGCACATGGCATGCAGGGAAAAAATAGTAGGCTAAATCGTGTGCACGATTTACTATTTCGTTCCCTCATTTTATAAATTGTGTGCACGATTTACTATTTCGTTCCCTCAATTTATAAATTGTGTGCACGATTTACTATTTCGTTCCCTCGATTTATAAATTGTGTGCACGATTTACTATTTCGTTCCCTCGATTTATAAATTGTGCACACATTTACTATTTCGTTCCCTCGATTTGCTAAATCGTGCACACGATTTAGCAAATTGAGAGAACAAATTAGCAAATCAAGGGAACGAAATGGTAATCGTGTGCACGTTTTATTATATCAAGGGAACGAATTAGTAAATCGTGCGCAAAATGTATTTATTTTTTCTTGCATGTCATGAAAGGAATTGTATTGATTGGCTTGACTGATTGGCTCCACAAATTGTTGATTTTGCTGAAAAGATTAAGTTTCACTTGAGGCCAGGTTTTGTTGGCTTTTGAATGCTCCTCTTGTACGTCGTGCTTTGGCATCAATCAACGTCTCCCATCGTTTGCTTGCGTATTAGCGCACGCGGAGCAGGCGTGTCAGTCTGTCACTCTCTCTCTCAGGAAGGTGGGTTAGGACACTTTGTGGGTGAGGCTGACCGTAGCGTTATGAGAGCGCCTAGCCTGTGATTACAGATGTGCACTCGGAGCGTGATCGGCAGCCAGAACGCTCAGCTGTTTGAAGGACACTGACTCTCTCAGGTAATCACGGTCTCCCTCTGACCCTCCTCTTGCTGTGTGGCATATTTTACATGCCAGAATACCTCAGTCTCCTTAGAGGTCAACTGTCCAATTACAGTCAGAGTTGTGTGCTAAGTGTACTTAATTGTGTTAAGAAACATCTTCATGAAAGTGTATGCTCTTTAAGGGCACTTAAGTGACCTTTTACATTATATTATCTTTAAGCACTTTTTTAAAATTTACTTTAAAGATTTGAAGTACACTACAAGTGCACATTTAAACAATTGTGTGCTCTTCTTTTTCACAAGGGTTTACACTGAGAAAAAATATTTATTTTTAGTGAATACTGATGGAGCAACACAATATTTATTAAAAATATCATCGACAAGTGCTACAAGTGCACATTTAAACAATTGTGTGCTCTTCTTTTTCACAAGGGTTTACACTGAGAAAAAATATTTATTTTTAGTGAATACTGATGGAGCAACACAATATTTATTAAAAATATCATCGACAAGTGCTACAAGTGCACATTTAAACAATTGTGTGCTCTTCTTTTTCACAAGGGTTTACACTGAGAAAAAATATTTATTTTTAGTGAATACTGATGGAGCAACACAATATTTATTAAAAATATCATCGACAAGTGCTACAAGTGCACATTCAATACAATTAAGCACACTTTTTCACAAGGTTACAGAGAAAGCATCCCATTTAGGGATATGCCGGTATCAAATTCTCATGTTGCGATTAATTGCTAATGCTTTTATCACGGTATTCCATATTATCACGATATTGAAATTTAGTTTAAAACAAAAGTGTTGTCATAATACAGTATAACAGGTTCAATAACTTTTTTCTTATAACAAAAATAACTGAACATTTAAATGCAATAAAGCAATACAGAAAAATTTATAAAGTTAAACGTTTTACACAGATTAAAGTGCAAAATAACTATAAAGACCAATAGGTATCACTTTACAATAAGACCTCATTAGTTAACCTTAATGCATTAACATTCACAATGAGCAATAGCTACATTTGCTACAGAAGTTATTAATCTTTGTTTAAAAAGTCTTAGTTCATTAAAGGGGTCATATGATGCGATTTCAATTTTTCCTTTCTCTTTGGAGTGTTACAAGCTCTTGGTGCATAAAGAAGATCTGTAAATTTGCAAAAATTAAAGTCTCAAATCCAAAGAGATATTCTTTATAAAAGTTAAGAGACAGCCATACCTACCTAAAACAGCTTGTTCTAACACGCCCCCACATAAATGAATTATTATTATTATTATTATTATTATTTAGCGCCATCTGCTGTCAGAGAGTGAAAGTGCGCTTTCATCCAGAGCATCTCTCACATGTTACGCATGTGCTTCTCGTCTGCGCTTGTTTACATCAGAGTGTGCAGGTGTCTTTCACGCAGCATACAGCGGTGTTATGCATTTTGACCAGTTGATGGGAAAAGTATTCTTAAAATGCATTCAAAATTCTAAATCATTTGTAATATATAATTATTCACGGTATTTAGAAGTGCCCACGATAACAATATCGTGCATATTCATTACCGTGATATATCACATTACCGAATACCGGCACAAGTCTAATCCCATTATGACATATTTGGTAACACTCTACTTTGATAGTCCACTTTAGACACTGAAATAACTATGCTAATCAACTAGCAGGCATTCGAGTATTAGTAGACTGTCTACTTAATATCTGTTAATACTTTATTTTGATGCTCCATCAACAGACATACTACTGACTATAAGTAACTTTGCAAGTACTTGTCAACTTATTCTACTAACCCTAATCCTAACAGTCTACTAATACTCTAATGAGAGTTTGTTGACATGTAGTTGCAGAGTTACAGTCAGTAGAATGTCTAAAGTGGACTATCGAAATAAAGTGTTACCCGTTTTTTTAGATATCTTTTATCATTGCATTATGCTCCAAGTTATTTATACTCAATATAACTGAGCTTGTTGCAATATATTCTGAGATTGTCTTTTCAGTGAAGGTTTCATGCAACTCTGCCTTTGTATTTGGCTAAAAGGAATCTTAGGTTGCCTTAAAATGCTGCCTGTGGAGTCAGCTCATTAGGTTTTGGAACGCAGCCGAGAGAGAGAGAAAGAGAGACGCTCACTGGGATTGGGCGGAAAAAGAGTGCAGCTCTTGCAGTGGATGATTTCCTTCACAATGGGCATGTCTTGCGAAACCGGCGGGGGCACAATCCCAAGGCCGGGCATCATGGGGTTCATCGGAGCAATTCCAGTCATCATGCCGAGGCTGGGGTCAAAATCTGCAGGAACAGAACAGAGGACATCACAAAGGACTGAGTGAATAAAAGCCGCTTCAGTCTGCTATCATTCTGGTGTGGCACAAATTAAAGCAATGAGAGCGAAACGCTCTCCCTCGAAGACAAATAAACACATAAGTCTAATACATATTTAAAAGGCTTTCCGAATGAATAGGTTTTTACTGACTCATTCCTCCAGCTGTTTGCCTTGGCTTGTTACTATGCACAAGCGGTCCATCTGTGGGCAAAAAAAAGTGAACACTGGCTTTCATTTACAGGTATTGGTTTAGACTACAGCTGCATGACAGCGTGGAGCTCTTTGAAATGGAAATGACGAAGGCCTCGCTCTCTGCGGTCTCTTCTGCACCTGTGGAGAGTTTATACGTCTGTCTAACCTTACTAAGAGCACTCAACTCACATATTTCACATATTTCCCTTATTTGCAGCCATATAAGAAAAACAAGCTCTGCCTCTGGCATGAGGAAAAAATAGCAAAGAAAGTTCTGAGGGTAAAGATCTATGAAATGTAAATCGCACTGTAAATAAATGCGCCATACTGTAAGTAAATAATGCAATAACACATTTCAGGGTTTATACTGAAGCCTAAAATCTCTCTATACAAATAATAATAAAAAAAAGTTCTAAAATATTGAAATAAAACAAAATAAAATGGTTAAGACAAGACAAAACAAATTAGCAGAAAATATGTGTCAGCTTGAGGGGCAAAATCAGTTCAAAAGTAACTAATGCCTTGAACTAAACTGAAACAAACAAACAAGACAAATTAATAAAAAGTAAAACAATTAATATATAATATACAACTAGCTTTATATAGTACAATTTTTATACTACTCTATCTATCTATCTATCACCAAACAGCTGATAAAAATATCCCAATAATCCACACCACTCCAGTGCATCAGTTAGCATCTTGAGAAGCTAAAAGCTGCATGTTCGTAAGAAAAAAATATCCATCAGTTGTTTCAACTCTATTCCATCACTTCAAAATACCAGTCCATGATCCATAATAATGCCTCCGCCAGTAAAAAGTACATCTCCTGTTGTCTCTCACGTCAAAATCCATTTGGAAGCAATGGTTACAAACACAGATGTTAACTGATGGACTGGAGTGATATGGATTACTTGTGGATTAC
>NW_015505689.1:657337-658415 GCF_001515645.1 Sinocyclocheilus grahami
TCTATCTATCTATCTATCAATCAGATAAAAGGACAGAGAAAACTAGAAATCTATTACATCGGACAGCTTAATTTAGTGTTAAGAAAATCTATTAGGGGATAGTAATAGACATTGAGATAGGAAAGCCAAATATGAAGAGATGATGGTCTGTGAGAACTGCTGGGCATGAAGCTGTGTCACAGGAGGGTCAGTCTGGAGCGTGTAGATAAACTCTGAACTGGCAGACGTGTCAGGAGACAGGTCTCTCTAGAAGAACCAATAATAGAAGTGGGATAGGACGTGCAGCATGTAGAGACAGAGGAGCTGACCGCCACATCGCCTGCCTTAATGACTCTGTTAGTATTGATATTTCTGTCTCTCCGCCACTAATGGAGGCAGAAGATAAGATGGCCCTCAGTGGCATGGATGCCACAGCTTCTGCTGTGTATTCTAGTTCAAGTCTAAATCAGTACCACATAATTAGGGCTTTTCCTGCACGGCCATTTTTTTTCAGCTGCCACAATGCAAAATTGTAGCTTGCCAAAGCAAATTAAACGATATATGACCATGGTTTTGTTTTAGTAAGTGTAACTGTTTTATAAACAGAAATGTCACAGATTCATTAGAGGAATAGTACATCAAAAAATGCTAATTTGCTGAACATTTACTCACATTTACATTGGAGGTTGTGTCATAGGGTATGTTTAGTTTACACAACAACAGTTGTACTAAAAATGGAAAACTTTTTCCTTTGTGTTCTTAAAAAGTTTTGTGTTCAGACAACAGCGATGTCAAACGATCCCCAGGGGATCCATCAGTAGATGGCAATGTCACTTTATAAAGAAACACTACACGCCTGCACACATACACATTCCTACAGACTGAACACGGCATTTTTGCAAATGTGTTTTTGTACTTTATACAGAGATGATGATGGTATTGTTTTCACGAACTTGCATTCTGAAACCCGTTTTCAAAAGTTAGCATTTTCAGGCCCCCGTAAATGAATGAGCAAAATGCAGTAAAACCTTCTTAATTGCATCAGATTAAGAAAAATTGATGCTCTGCAGTGAATGGGTGCCGTCAGAATGAGAGTCCA
>NW_015505689.1:659808-660697 GCF_001515645.1 Sinocyclocheilus grahami
CGGTGACTGACTGTCACACACACAAACTCCTCAAAACATTAGATTCATCCGTGCTGGAACCGTGCCGGTGCACAACCCACGCAAGTAAAATAATTCCGCACACAGCTGCAATTGCAGGTTTTCAAACAGAGATGGCGACAAAGAGGCAAAACTTACGGACTGCAGCTTTAAACATAATTAACAATCAAATGCATTAATTGCAGTTATACAGTATGGTCAACAGGTTAATGCGTGTGGATGAACAGGAAAACCCCTGAGAATCATATGGCATTAAAATCTGAAGGGTAAAAAATGATTTTTCAAAGGATATGGTTTTGAAAGAGAAATATTAATCACAGCCAAAGGAACCCAGCAGACTGTGAAAAACTTTCAAAGTTGCGCCTTTCGATCCCACATAGAAAACAACCAGAGGCAAATCCTTGTGAAGCTGCATGTCCAGTGTGACCAAGCAATGGAGATAAAATGAGGATACAGGAGGTTTTGAATGCACTATGAGAAAGACTTGCATTATTTTCAGCCTATGATTCCTTTACTTCAGCAGTGCAGAAGAAAACATTATAATCTAAGGAATAATAAGCAAAGCATCAGGCTCAATAACAAGGGTTTGTTCTGCTGGCCCATATTTTAAAACACTTTTTCAAATGCAATAAGCATAGTCATACTTGTATTTTTAATTAAACATTAAGAGTTTGTTTCAATTTCAAATAACTTCTATAAAATAGCTATAAATAATAAAGGTCTATATATAAAAGATTTGTTTATAAGAAATAATTTTTTATTCAGCAAGGATGCATTAAACTGATTAAAAGTGACAATAAAGATATTAATATTCATCAGAGAATCCTTTTAACATTGATAATCAGAAATGTTTCTTGAGCAGCAAATCAGC
>NW_015505689.1:661199-667550 GCF_001515645.1 Sinocyclocheilus grahami
ACAAATACAGAACATTTCGAACTGCTGGCAATCTATCTAGGACAGGACGTCCTCTAGTAAGTCTTGTAAGACTTGCCTCAGCCTGTGTCAAAGTACAGAAGCTGCCCATCCAAAACAGACTCTGCCCTACATGAAGAGTCAGGAAGGAAGAAGCCCTTGCTCTCAAAAAAGAGTACAGATCCATGAGTGCAGCAGAAGATCATGCCAAGGTGAAGATCAGGACTGTTGCTGCAATCTGCTCTCTATGGAAGAGACAAAAATAAGGCTGCTTGGCAGCACTGCCAGATGCCACATGCAGTGGAAACTCTGAAGTATCTCTGAAGAGAGCTGGAGGAAGCTATAGAGTTCGGGGTTGGATTTCTGAAACAAAGCAAGGTCAATCTGCCAACATACAGCCACCTACAAATTCAGTTTCAGAGGTTTGTGTTGCCATCTGCACTATGCATAATGTTAAAGGTGAAGTATGCAGTTCCTGAGCTACTAGTGTCACCTAGCAGAGTTACAAAAAATAAAACATATTTTCAAAAAACCTTTGCCAAGGATAGTCACATTAGACTTTGCATACAAGAAATTTCTACAGACACTATGGAAGGCGTACGGGGCTAATAGTCTTTAAATGAAACGCATGAAATTTGCACGGTTTGTCCTCATTAACGAGACAACTCACACGGCAGCCAATTAAATTTCACCTGTTCCGTTTAAAAAAAGCTAATTTTAATGCTAGACCAGCCAATGTGCAGTCTTAAGTGTGCATCTCAAAACTGAATTTTAGGCAGCTGGAGCTACTAATGGCAGCTGCAGTGATGCAACGACTTTAGCAAATGGCGATTGGCTGGGTTTTTTTTAGAAGGCGGAAAATATTCCACCATATTGCATGTTGCGCCTTCTCTCATTCAAAAGTAATGTGCGTGCACCATCTTTGTATATCTAAAGTCTTTAGTTTCGCTTACCTACTGAGAATGAACTCCACAAGTTCGGTGTCTCGACTGAAACTCAGACATTCCATCAAATTCCTCCATCTGGTAAAAGCACCACCAATGTTCACTTTTGTTTTTGTCTGTCAAGTCTTCAAATGTAGGCCTGCGCTTCTGTAACTGAATCTGAAGTTCTTTTCCCATGTAAGGCTATTGGCTGAGCTGGAAAGAGTTTGACAGATCTGAGCGGACCACGCTAATGTTCTAATGGTGCCTGAGAGGCTCAATCTTTACACTTTAGGGGGAGATACACTCATACTAATAGTAGTCAATGAACAATAAACTAGGTTAAGAAAATGTTTTTGTCATTACAAATCTTCACCTTTAGGTCTGGAGTGTGAGAAACTTGAATCAGGCTGCCAGCCCATCTCTCTTAGCAGTTTAAGAGTAATGTGTGACGGTTCTGTGTTGGGCAGGATGGACGTGGCCCTCTGTTGAGGCCTTTAATGTGCCTCACGGCAGCAGGTGCGGGTCTGCTTGTGCTCTGGCACTGAGGTAATAGGTACTGGACTGATGAATTATGGAACCTGCTCTCGGCTGGCATGCAGCACATTAAGCAGGCTGAGAAATCACAGGCGTGCTCTCCCGGAGAAGCAGCCGGTTAAAAAATTAGAGCCTGGAAAGATATTTATTCATGGCACCCATAAGACAGATGATCCTCACAAACAAACGGTCTCTCCAGATAAATAAAACGACGCGTTTGTTTAGACCCTGACCTAGTTTAATCAAACGTATATTGATAAAAAAAAACATCGTTTCCCACCGCTGGATCCTCAGGATCGTGTTTAGATTGAGGAAAGGCAGGGGAATATCCTAGGGCAGTAAAGCTTAACAGAGATTATTTACATTTGTTCTCAGAGCAAAGCCCAGGAAGGATTTTTTCAAGCCTGAGGAATAATAGATGTGGAAAGTACACTCATGTTTTCTTGTCTCAGCTCTGTTAACAACTACTCCAGAAGAAAACTAACAACTTTAGAGACTCTGGCATGGAGCAGTCTCTTAAATCAGAAGATATACAGTACCTTTTAAATAGATAAGCTCGACTAAAGGGGGACCAATCATGGGAAATAAAAGAAATTGGTGTTCAAAACAATATACAGTTAGGTCCATATATATTTGGACAAAGGTACAATTTTTATTATTTTAAAATCCAGTGGCACTGGGTTACTGGGGTTTAGTGATGATGTGACAGAAAACAGAAGCAGCCGGATCAATTCTGAAGTGTAAAGAGATATACTCTTTGCCCAGATTCAGTCAAATGAAGCAAAGTTGATTTGACAGCACTTCATTGGACAATGACCCAAAACATACTGCTGAAGCAACCCAGGAGTTTTTGAAGGTAAAAAAGTGGAATATTCTGCAATGGCCAAGTCAATCTCCTGATCTCAACCTGATTGAGCTGCATTTCACTCGCTGAAGACAAAACTAAAGGCAGAAAGACCCACAAATAAACAACAACTGAAGTTACATTTGTTTGTGTTATATTTTTGTTCAACCCCTTGAATTATAGCTCAAAGTCTGCACTTCAATTTCATCTTGATTGTTTTATGTTTAATTCTGCTCTGGTGGCATACAGAGCCAAAATTATGAAAATTGTGTCAGTGTCCAAATATATATGGACCTAACTGTACATATGTGCGGAACTAAGGAACCCTAAAGAAAATAAAATAGAAAACATCTGCAGACTACAACCATGGGAGAACAACAACTGGCAATGAACACAACAAACAATTGGGTTTAAATACACACAGGGCTAACAAGACACAGCTGGGAAGAACCAAGAACACAGGAAAAAGAAACCACAACTTCAACAATATAGTTGCAAGCAGCGATTACCGGGATTCAAGCGCTTTAGGCATTTAAGCACATAAGGAAAAAGACATTACATATTATTTAGCAAGCCTGTAACCACCTAAATCAATTATTCTAAAAGCATTTTTGGCAAATACAGGTGATTAACCATAGAAATATAATGCTTTAAGATGTTTATGACTGTTATAGCACCAGCTGTGATCTAATTTCCCTGAAACTTGTTGCATGCTTGTTTAAAATCACGTGTTGCATGTGCTCAGCGGGTTTCGTTAAGGCTTTACAGGCTTTTGGGTATATTTGGACGGGCCCCTTTTCTAAAGGACCCCGTTATAGCTTCCCAAAGGGTTCATTTCAACATGTTTTTGATAATTATTGACCTAGAGAGTCCAGAGAATTGCACTGTGGTGTTTTTTTTTCCAGATTGAGCGAAAAACCTAGGACTAGTTCGCAAAAGTAGGTTTTTCACATTTTCTCAATCATCTAAAAAAACAGTTTGATTGACAGCATTGGTTCTAAAGGCAAAGTTGTTTGGAACGAGGAGGTCTATCATACGATACAAATATCGCATGCATGTGTGGAAAACCACGCAATGTACATTCGTTTACGCCCTCAAAAAATGAGTTACCGCCCCCCAGTGGCCGATTTCTTTCAAATTTCTCACAGACCTTTGGGGCCGTAAGTCAAACAGGCCCACCGAGTTTCGTTCCGATCGGCCTTCGTTAACCTTGTCTAATAGGTGCTCAAACTTCATTGGCCAATGGCGGCCATGTTTTTTTTGAGATACGCAAATGTCCCCCCATAGACACTTGTGGCACTTTGGACGGTGCACAGCGATTTTCATGTTGATAGGACAAATGGTTGCCTAGTTATAGCCATTTTTAATGGTTTTTTTCCTCTTATAGCATTACCAAGTGGCCAATCTCCGTGACAATCTCCCTGCACCCTTCGAACGTTTTGGCGTCCCTTTGCGACAGCGAGTCGAAAGTTCAACTTTTTTTTGATAATTATTGACATTCACTCTCCAGAGAATCTTTCTGCACTGGTTTGGTTCCAATCGGGCGAAAAACCTAGGACTAGTTCACAAAAGTAGGTTTTACCTACTTTTAAATTTCACCTCTAAGTCTCTATGACTTACGGTTTGGTCAGCACGATCAGTTTTACGTGGAAATCGCTCATCCGTGACCATACTAATAATTACAATAGGGTTTCAGCACTATGTGCTTGAAACCCCTAATAAAAGTCCAGATGAGAACACAAGGAAAAATATGCTATTAAATTACATTACAAAAACAGGTTGAAAAGATAAGCAACCTTCATCTTAATAATAAGTTCAAATTGAAAAAAAATTTATTTTTTTCTTGGAAAGTGTAAATTTATCTTTAAAGCAGTATATAAATATTAAAAAGTAGCACAAAATATCAAAACAACTGTTTCAAACAGAAAAAGAGCACAACTATGAAGAATTATAATAAAGAAACAGATCATTTAACCAATATCTAGAAATATTTTCTGAGAAGACATGTTTTAATCCAGATTAAAATGTAAAAATGTATATAAAAAGTGTAAAACATCTAAAAATAATAATCATTATTTAAGTATTTGGTGTTGTTTGATAAAGAAATCGTAAAAACAAAAATCTGAATAGCTATTTGAAAACATGGAAATGCTGTTTGATTTCCTTTCTTCTCCGCAACAAGCAGGTGTCAGAAACACAAATCTGCACAGAACTTTGTGTAACAGGGTAACCAGGCTATTTGAGCTTTTCTATAAGCGCCATCTACCGTCACACAGTCAATCTGCTTTCTCAGCCGGGCTATTTGCTTTCTCAGCCCATTATGCAGTGTGATGTTATACATTTTTTTACCACTTGATGGAAAAGAAGCTACTGTGCATTCTAAAATTCTAGACAATTCATATAATAAAGTACCTAGAAATATTCATGGCATTTTGAAGTGCCATGCCATAGTGCAATAACCATACTGTGCATGTTCATTGCCTCAATGTACCATATTAAAGAATATGGGTACGTTCCGGAAGTTTCGAAGATTTTCAATATATATTATTTTGTGTTTCACAGAAGAACGAAAGGCATGCTGATTTGGAACGACTTGTGTAGTTGTGTTTAGTGTTGTGAAATTCTACTAAATATCTAACAGTGACCATCTTCTCAAATTATACAAGAGAAACCGAAAAAACAACCAAGCAAGAACAGCTTTTCAATTATTTATTGTGGGATAACTTTGAACACTTTAAATATTGATGCTGTACTGGAATGCGAGTTGGATATTCCACTAATAATATGCAATACTTCTAAAACCTCGTTTCGCTTTGGGCAGCTGCATTAAAAGGCAGCCATCAATCAAAAGTGCAAGAGAGTCAGAAAAATCAGCCTGGCATTTAACAGCAGAGAGCTGCTGGCTACCGCTGCCGCGCTCTCTGCCTTCCTCCGCAAACGTCCCCTTCAGAAGCACCGCTGAAGAATGACACAGTTAGACCCCGTGAGGCATGTTGGCTATTCTATATGAGGCATGCAAACCATCTCCCAGCGGAATAAGTCGTTGTGTCTTTGTGGGAAATCTGCAACCGAAGATCTGCAGTTTCACACTGCACTTCACCCCTGACACAGGGCTGGAAATCACTTTACCCCACTAAACCAGAGTACAGAGCCTGAGCTGTGCAACGATCTGCACTGACAGATGAGATTTTGGCCTGTATGTATAACCATCATTTTCCTCATTTCACTGAGATTGGGACAGCCACACAGCTGTTTCCAAACAACACCAGATGTGAATATAGCAGCTCCACACATTCAAACACAATGCACTCATTATATTTGTACCACAAGTTCACTAGTATAATGGTGAGATTTGATAAATACAGCGTCAAACAATGCCCAGTGTCAAGAACCGTGTTAAACTGAATCCCTAATAAAAGTTACAACAGATGTTACATTAAAACTCTGGAAAGAGGGGTGAAAAGTATTAGTATCAGAATGAGTGAGAATCAGCTTCAAGGCAAAAGCTAAATCTGGATAAAGGGTTGCAGGATTGACTGTTCTGCTATATCAAGTACTTTTGGTTATCACTACATTAGATACTGAATTACAGTTATCTGCTAAATCTAAATACTCTGACGGTAAATCATTTCAGATGCCTTCTGCTCAGACCTTGAAAAACAGTCCTCTCATTTCAGCAGCAAAGGACATTGATTCCCTCATGACTGCTGCAGGCTGCTGGTTATTGACTGACAAATCTGAAAGAGGAGCTATAGGTGGCATATCAAACAGCTCATAAATTGACAGGTCAAGATTAGTGAGCAATGTCTAAAGCATGGTTTCCCAGGCTTCACATTCATACAGCTGAAGCATGTTGCAAATAACACATTTATTTAGTAAGAAGCAAGCAGTCGATTCTCAATATGGGCTCTGCAACACAACATAAAGTTGAAAAAACTATTAAAAGTCTTATTATAATCTACAAAGTTATGGAGGTATTCACATTTTGGGAAATACTGGTCTGAAGAAATGGGAATGAATACAGTCTTGGCTCTTTTATATTAGTAAAAT
>NW_015505689.1:668560-669869 GCF_001515645.1 Sinocyclocheilus grahami
GTAAGTAAAATGGGCATTGTTGCATTGTTTTGTTTTTAGACGATAGCCTACAATAAGTCAGTGGCGGCTCATGGGTTTTAAAATAGAGGAGGCACACTAATTGTATTGGTCTGGGATCCCTGCCGATTATTATTATTATTATTATTATTATTTGCTTAACCACTTTAAAATGGCTTTTTGGTTGCTTTTAGTCAGAAAACGTAAAGAAAACAACATACAGCAAGATAATATAATTTCACTAACCTGGCCTATCACTTGAAGCAAACATCCATCCCTTCTTAAAAGTCTGTGTTAAAAGAGAGCTGCCTGTTGCGCCATTTAATTAAGCCGACTGCTGTAGCCTGTATCCAGCTTAGGCTGTTTTCCCTAAATTTGTGTATATATAGCCTACTGTTTGAATGGCAATCTGTTGGCAATCAAATATTCAATATCGCTACTCATCATAAGTACTTGGTACATTATCAGCGCAGTGGCAGACGTTCAAACTAATATCACGTAATTTATGTCTCTTTGATGATTGGTTGATATCAGAAGGGCGGCTAGCCTCCCTTACAAGGTTTCTTTTCTCAACACTCCTCAGCACTGAAAGTGAACACTCGATAGTGATTGGTTCATTTTTTTTTACCAACGGAGGCATGAGAGCTCAGCGCTCCCCCGGCCTCCCCTACCCTTCTCTATCACCTAGCGGTTGTAATTACATCAGCAGATTCGGCACATTCGCGACATGCGGCGCTTTCACGTTATGGTATTATTATGTGAAATTACAAACAAAAAATACACATTCTGAGACATGAACTAAAATTAATTGTGAATTTTATTAACATTAAATCGTCCTCCTCCCATTTTCACCTCAAAATTATGTGGAAGCTGTGCGTCCCCTGCCTCCCCCGACGAGCCGCCACTGCACTAAGTATGTTTTTAAAAGTCGTTTTAATGCTATTTCTTGATAACTGTTTTTGACTTGTGTTTTAATATGTTGGCTAACGTTATATGAAGATTAAGAATTCTGTCAGGCTATTGATTGATTTTCTATTGTTCTGCATTTCCCCAGCTGATTAGAATAAATAAGCTATGCTTACGTTGAGTGTATGCTCTTCTTTTCTTTTTTTTTTTTTTTTTTTTAACGACCACCTAAAATAAAATGATGATAACGCGAGGCAAGTGTGCGGCAAGCGGAATTCATTGAGGGATTTGTCAGTGTGATTCATAGATTAAGTATTTTAAATATAGGCTATTATACTGTATATGCTACACGCACAGAGTTTTTTGGGGGTTTCTTGCTTTTAGACTAGTCGACTAGTCGGATACA
>NW_015505689.1:670341-670735 GCF_001515645.1 Sinocyclocheilus grahami
TGAGATCTGCTCAACAGCAGAAGCTGAGAAACCTGCTCTGGAGGGCAGAAAGCGGGGAAAATGCTAAATAATAAACTCTAGAATAACAGTGGACGTGGAGAAAGATGTTTACAAAAACACAGGAGCCTCTTTTATACTAGGGAAGTGAGCTAAGCTAAGAAGTGAGAGCGTGCATACTACATTCCTGTGAATGGAGAGCCAATAGAAGTGGGGGAGGTTTCATGCTGTTTTTAAATCTACTGTAACACAATCCGACGACATCGCCAGGATTGGCGAAACACCTTCTTACAACTTCGATGGCCCAGCCATCTCGGAAAACCATCATCTCCAATGCCGCAATCCAAAACCGTGTAGCTCAAAATGGTGCTGTGTGCCGACACTGTCCGCGGCATGA
>NW_015505689.1:671917-712231 GCF_001515645.1 Sinocyclocheilus grahami
TACAATTCATATTTCTTCATTAAATAACTTAAGTAATTTGAAAACGTTCTGTGAGACATCATTTCAAAGATAAAATGCACAAATGGCTTCACATGCACTATAAGCAAGCTGCACGCTGCACAGTCGACACAGGAATCATCACTTGCACAATCGAGGCAGTGTCGCGTCGTCACTAAAGTTTAGAAATTGCATTTATTTTTCATTCTTGCCAGTGTTAGCACTCGCGCGCTCTACTGAAACCCATGTGCTCATGCCCACTCGCAGCGCACACACATAACGCTAGGTTCACATTACTCCATTTGCAGTGCGTATGTGGTGCGTATTTTTTCCGCGCTCATGTTATCGGATTAATAAAGTGATCCCTGCACACGGTTGCAGTCCGGCAGTGCGTTCAGGAGCGGTGCGTCTGCAGCAGTGCAGAGATCGTTTCCGCACCGAGTCTATTTTTGTTGCACTGCAAGCACTGAATTAAAGTAACAGCGCATTGTTTGCAGTAAATATGAACATGGATTGACACGAAAATGTGGTAATTACACCGTAAATGCACATAATTAAAGTCTACTGTGTTTCACAGTCAACACAAACATTTTTGACAAGGTTTAAAGCACTTTTAGATAAACAAGGCAATAAATAGATGGCACTCGTGGAGGTAGTAAAACAAAGTTCTTTATGAACCGCAGGATTGCTTGTAATAAAGATTTAAATGCAAAAGAAAAGGCAGTAGAGCTGACCGTTTATGTCAATCGTAAGTTTTAATTTAGAATGTTTGTGATAATGTAAGAAAAGTAGTTTAAATGGTTTGCCACTTGCTTGAGCAACTAAATATATCAATCTAGAAGTAAATGCAAAAGTAAAAAGCATTGAATAATGCATTTCTTATATTTATTGCGTTTAAACACGTCTATGAAAGATTGTATTACTGAATAATGGAGAAATAAAATAATAAAATAATGGATAAATGTTGTGTTTGTAGTAAACAGCCCCAGATCAGTTGCAGACTCCTGTGTGAAAGCCCAGTCAGTGCTGCTTCTGCGCCGCTTACGTACCGCACATGGAGTGCATACACACTGCAAACGGAGTATGTGTGAACCTGGCATAAAAGGCCGCCTCACATACAGCTCACGAAATCAGGCTTGTGCTGTGTGTAAACTAAACAAAAATGCAGTGCATGATCAAACGTGAGATAAATATATATTTGTGAAAAATTTCTAAAAAATGAAATTCAGGCCCTGAATAAATGTCTAAAAATCTTGATTGGATCAACACTATAAATAATTCTACATGATAAAAAAAAAATAAGGCTTTAAAAAGATTGGTATCGGTGATCGTATTGGCAGATACTGGTTTCTGTGATCGGCCTCAAAAATCCTGATCGGAGCACCCCTAATCATTATGTTTGCTATTTAAAAATATAGAAATTATAAAAAAGGCTAACTGGTGTCAATTGCTGTTTGGTTGAAATTCTTCTATACATTTTTTTTTATTTTCTGGATAAAAAATATTAGAAAGATAAATATTGAAGGTAAACATTTTTTGGCTATAATTAAACAATCCTTGCAGTTGCTCAAAAGTTTGCGCTCTGAATTTGAAAAGAAACAGTTTATCTCTGTTTATTATAGCATCAGCTGTGCGTAATGGAGGCAGAACTGATTGGCTGGTTGGCTGAATGGACTACTCAGTGTCATATTCATAACCGTATGACTCCACACAACTTGCTGAGGCGGCAAAGTACAGGAACGGAATGGAGTTTGTGGCGAGTTTAGTTTGGGAGACTGTTAGGATGTTGGAGGCAACAGCTGCTCCCTCTGTGTGATTAATGAGGTACGACTCGAGGCAGACAGTACTGACCAATCAAAACACAGCCGGAGCCAATGCCGACTGAACACATTATGTTTGCTATTTAAAAATATAGAAATTATAAAAAAAGGCTAACTGGTGTCAATTGCTGTTTGGTTGAAATTCTTCTATACATTTTTTTTTATTTTCTGGATAAAAAATATTAGAAAGATAAATATTGAAGGTAAACATTTTTTGGCTATAATTAAACAATCCTTGCAGTTGCTCAAAAGTTTGCGCTCTGAATTTGAAAAGAAACAGTTTATCTCTGTTTATTATAGCATCAGCTGTGCGTAATGGAGGCAGAACTGATTGGCTGGTTGGCTGAATGGACTACTCAGTGTCATATTCATAACCG
Source organism: Sinocyclocheilus grahami (assembly GCF_001515645.1). Classification (NCBI taxonomy): domain Eukaryota; kingdom Metazoa; phylum Chordata; class Actinopteri; order Cypriniformes; family Cyprinidae; genus Sinocyclocheilus; species Sinocyclocheilus grahami. The sequence continues at coordinate 674,112 of NW_015505689.1, forward strand.
TATGACTCCACACAACTTGCTGAGGCGGCAAAGTACAGGAACGGAATGGAGTTTGTGGCGAGTTTAGTTTGGGAGACTGTTAGGATGTTGGAGGCAACAGCTGCTCCCTCTGTGTGATTAATGAGGTACGACTCGAGGCAGACAGTACTGACCAATCAAAACACAGCCGGAGCCAATGCCGACTGAACAGAGCGGGTCATAACAACATCGTGCAAGCCCAGTTCTCCCCGCAGCAGGTGGAAAGGACGGGTCAGCAAAAAGCTCAGATCAAAGGCTGCGTAATTTATATTATTTCCCGCTAAGCAGCCTAAGGAATCAATGACAATCAAGGAAAGAATACGGGACGAGGAAAGTGGAGAAATATCTATATTCAAGGCCTTCATCTGTATTCTTCCAGTCTCTGCCAGACAGGAAGCAAGAGGAGGCAAAACGGCTCCCAGAATTCCCTGCGGCGGGACGGATTACAATAAAAGACCCACAGTACTGGAGGAGCGAGCTCCTGGGAGCCAGGACACATTAACAGCACTAAGAGCCGTTTCATTCCATAGTCTTTCTGACATAAAACTGCCATCAGCATTTCTCTCCTCCCAATGCCAGTCTATAAACCGCTAGGTAAACTCCATAATTTGCTCTCGGGTGGTGATCTCGCAAAATGGGAGCTCGAGACATTCACATGGCGGCCACGTAAACAGCGCAAATTAAATTTGATAGGAAAATAGCGTAGGTGGCTAGAGCATCCCCACAGCCCACTTCATTTGAAACATGCGTCTATAGTGGGCTACACCCGTGCATATACAGTGGGGAAAAAAAGTATTTAGTCAGCCACCAATTGGAAACAGATTGTAGGTGACCAAATACTTATTTTACCGAGGAATTTACCAATTAATTCTTTAAAAATCCTACAACGTGATTTTCTGGATTTTTTTTCTCATTTTGTCTCTCATAGTTGAGGTATACCTATGATGAAAATTACAGGCCTCTCTCATCTTTTTAAGTGGGAGAACTTGCACAATTGGTGGCTGACTAAATACTTTTTTGCCCCACTGTATATCTGCGACTGGGACTTTAAATAAGACGAAGGAGGTGATTTGCGAAACCTTATAGAGAATCAATTCTAAAAACCGGGGGAAAAAAGACACATGCCCGTATAAACTGTGTTTATACTGATAAATGCAGCCCATCATTTTGAATGAAATTGAAGAAAGAACAAAAATGAGATGTTTGCTGCCTGTCGGATGACCCTCTAGTGTTTTCATTTGAGCGTAATGAAAATCCATCCGTCTTGCAGTTGCATTTCATTCTAATCTCCCTGGAATTAAATTGACGCTTCAATGGCATTTTTGGATCGCTCACCTTTCGTGCGTGCTAATAAACGATGCGGTGCGAAAGAGAAATGAGTTCTGAAATGTGTGCAGTGGATGTGTAGGTTTAAGTGACTCATGCGCACCAGCTGAGATGTTCTGCAGCTTCATCCAGCTGGCATAACGCAGCCTCTGCGCCCAGCATCACACAGCCGTTCCTTCGCATTGTGCTGCCGACTAACCAATGAGATGAAAAAGCCCTGAAACTAATTGGCCACTCTGACAGCACTGTGGGAATGTGTTTGAAGTTTTCACACTGGTACTTTCACACTCTTGCTGACTCAGTCGAGCGCTCTGCTTCTGGCCCACAGGATGCATCAGCCTCAGTCTCTGGCTAATACTGCAGCACAGGGAGGCAGACCAGCAAGCAAACATAGATCTTTTGCAGGCTGGTCCACACTACAGCTTATTTGATCCAAAAACAGGTAATTTAGACAGAACCGGAACATGATACAACCAGTCCATCATTCTATTTTTATATGATGATTACAGCTGAAATCTGACAGCAAAATAACAGAGTGGTGTGAAACAAAGTGTTAGCTGATTCAAATAATGACACTGCAGTTTCATGACAGCACAGGCCAGTGTTGTTAACAAAAAACGAAAACTATTAAAAACATTTTTGTTAACTGACATTAAGAAATGAGATCAAATATAAATATAAGATAAAAAACAAATTGCACTTGAAATTAAAATGAGAAAAGTTGAGCTGGCAACTAAATTAAATATGTTTAACTAAAACTGTATAAAAAATTTAAATAAATAAAGCTAAGTAGAAATATTAATTAAAGCTAATAATAATAATAATAATGGCAAAAGCACTTGACAATTTCAGAAATTAAAATTAAATTAACACTGAATATTTAAAAATAAAAGATAATTCAAATCATCAATAGATATTACAGTAGTATACAAAATAATACTAAAATAACACTGATATCAGCACAAAATGCCATTGTACAGTATAGTGAGTTACCTGACATGATAGGTTGTCCAGTCATGCTCATGGGGGCCATCCCGAGGTTGTTCATGGCAGTCGCCCAAGCATTAGGGTCTGACATGGGCATCGCTAAAGAGTTGGCGTCCATGGCGATATTTCTGAGCCCCTCTGAAAGAGAGAAAAACACCATCTGGGTTTATATCTAAAAGTGCTCGGCTCTTCTAAAAGACGGAATACTTTTGATTATTCAAACCTGAGCGAAATTATAATTCCTGTCTGGAATTTGTGCCTATTTGTGTGACCTGAGCTCTCAGTGATGAATATGTTACTCGATAAACCCATTTAGCCCACATTTATGAGCAAAATTTGAAGTTGAAGTTGGTGATCTACACCACTGTTCAACAGACTGGGAACAGTGACAGTAGGCGCATTTCCATTACAGATTTGTGCAAAACTTTGGCGATATTTTCTGAATGTTGACAAAAAAGTATTGCGAAATGACGGCGTTTCCATTAACCAATTTTAATGCGGCTAAAACGTAACCTTTTGCCTCTCGCGATAAGTCATGGCAATGGATTTTGGTGGGATTTTGACGGATTTTGGCTATATTTATTCAAAGGAGGCTTATGCATGTATCTTTACAGAAGCAGCAAAGAGAGCCGCTTCAGAAACGTGTGTGGCGCGGCTGGAATAAACCATAGACTGTATAAAAACATAAACACAAGCATTGAGTGGCCGTAATCAGCTTCAGTGACCGTATCAGAGCCACACTGCACCGCAGACGTGTGCAGTGTAAATTGTCTAAGCATTACTAGTAGGGAAAGCCCCTTATACTGGAGCGCGGCCACTTATGAAGTGTTTCTTGGAGGTTATAGTACATTGAAGAATGATCATATGACTTTTTACATACGCCATGTGACCTGTAAATTCGAAAAAGCTGTTTCCATTGCAGTTTTGCGAATTAATCCTTTTTCGCATTGCCTGAAAAACCACCTCATGCGAGCGTAAAAACTTTTTTGCGATATATGGCCGTTTTTGCGAAATTGACGCGTTTCCATTAGGTGTATTTTCAATTCGCAATTTCAATTTGCGCAATTTGAAGGGTAATGGAAACGTGCCTAGTGTCTGATGTTTTTATGCTCACCAAGGCTGTATTTATTTAATAAAAAAACAGGGTGAACTAACCCTTTAATGAAGTGTTTGAGTTGAGAGAGGAATGAGATGTGAAGTCTTCATCAGCTTAACGCATAAAACACTTTATTATGATAAATTGGGAGCTTCTTTGAGAACTAATTTATGTACTATTAACTATTAATTTATGTACTATTAACCGCAGAGGTTCCAATGTGCTTAAGCACACCATCACTTCAGAGAAAACAGACGGCTGTTTTAACTGCTGCCAGAGGTCTGATAAACTTCAGTATATCTGAGGTGTGACCGCTGTGTGTGAGAGAACATATGCTTCCTGCGCGGAGTGGGCGGCAGTCACACGGAGGAGATCATTTCTATTGAGAAAATGCCATTGTGTTTCGTGGTTGGTCAGGGAATTATTATAACGGAGTTAACTAAAAACAGATTGGTAATTCGTTTTCAGGTTCTCCAGAGGGATACCAAAGGCGGTTTTGGTCAAAACATCTAAAAAAGCACATTTATTTAGAACAGAAAACAAAAGAAACGACCTTCTTGACACGTGACGTCATGCTTCGTTTCCTTATTTAAAGATAAATCACAGGATCTTTTAACACTTAAATAACGTCACGTCGTGTCTGAATTAGCATGAGTATACGTCAACAACTCAGATTCTGCTCTCAGCTGTTCACATACTCGCACTTTGAAATGATTAGTCTCTATGGCAACACTCATAGTGCCAACATGAATCCATGTGCGGCTTTGTTGTTGATAATTAATTTCTATTTATTCACCTCTATACTTCTTTGCAAAACGCTGACAAATAAAGAAAGTGAACCAGGTAACACTGGCTACAATAAAATGACATTTCAAACAGAAATATGAAGCAGGAACCAGAACGACGTACAGAACTACTATTAAATGTTATTTTATTTTAACATTTGGAAGCTCGTAATCATTCTGACATGACACAAGAGTCATATTTCACCAATGCCATCCCGGTTCTGGACTGAACAGATAGCAGAAATCCCACTCTGAAGCTGAAGGAAGTGTGTGTGGTTGGTCTTCTGCAGGTTCTCAGAGGACTTTGTCCATGGCTCATCTCTCAGATGTCTTCCTCTCAGTCATCCAAAAAGACGGCAGAGGTCCGAGGTTTCAAGTGAAAGCAGTTGTTTATTCATCTGTATCAGCGGCAGTGGTGTGAGCGGATTGGAGCAACAGGCAATTTCCCTCCCGCTGAAAGCAGTCTGTAATCACGCTGTCCCAATCCGCTCCTCAATCCTTTCCCACTCATTGGTTAAAGCAGTGGTTCTCAACCCGCGGCCTGTCACGAATTCAAATGCGGCCCACCATGCTGAACACAATTAAAAAAATAACTTTCAGTTTTACAATTCATTTGAGTTTTTACATTCATTTAAAAATGTACTAAACAAATATAAGCTATAATGTTTTTATGTAAAATAATTTTGTTTTTCATATATTTTCAGACATGAGCAGACTCACGTAAATAACGTTACGCATTTAACGAACACTTACAAGCGCGCACTTTGGCAGAATTCAATTCAAATAGTCATCAGCAGCCATTAGTACGGTAAAATTGAGCATAAGAATGGACAAACTTGTTATTAAGGAAGAAAAACGAAATGTGGAAAATGCCAGCGAAGGAACACATACAAACAAGAATAGTCGCAGTATCAGCAGTGAAGGAGAGTGCTGGACATTCGGTTTGCCCCGCCACTCACTTGATGATGTTCAGGCAAAAAGAAACACCCATACTTTGCAGAAATCATCTTTAATAGCAGAAATGTGGCAAAACATCTCAGGAGAGAACCTCAGATTTTTAAATTCAAAAGTGCTTTCCATATTTGGATCAAATAGGCTACATGTGAACACATTTTCTGCAATGTTGCACGTCTTACAGACTGCAACTTACAGTCGCAACTTCATTGTGCTGTTACTTAGGGATGCACCGAAATGAAAATTCTTGGCCGAAGCTGAAACCGAACTAAATTAAACACTGGGCCGGAATACCGAACACGGTTTTTCGAGTTTTTTTCCCCATGTATTTTGCCAATTTTTTTTCACCATTGCATTAATTAAAAAGCCAAAATGTGCTTTTTACTGTTTTTTCTTGCTTTTCAAAGAAAAAAAAATCTATTAAAAAACAACAATTTAAAAATATTTAAAGGGGTCATATGATGCGATTTCAAGTTTTCCTTTCTCTTTGGAGTGTTACAAGCTGATTGTGCATAGATAAGATCCCTGAAGTTGGAAAGACTAAAGTCTCAAAACCAAAGAGATATTCTTTATCAAAGTTAAGACTCTGCCACGCCCCCCTAAAACGGCTCGTTCTAACACGCCCCCACATATCTACCTCACTATGTGTGAATATTAGCATAATGCGGCCCAAATGTTCACGCAAAGAAAGGCGGCGTGGTTTCAGTAACCGCAGTTAGTGTTGAAGCAGCATGTCAGGGAGACGCTGTGTGTTTCTAGGTGAAAGCAAAAGCACTTTATTTGGCCTTCCGGGGTCTCATTACGAATACGTCATACGTATCGCATTGCCACGTACCTTGTAAAAATTCATAAAATGTGACTGAGCAATTGACGACTGTATCAGCGCAGATTTTCCTCGCACTTCGGACTTTGAACCCTGGTTAAAGTCACTACACACACACACACACCCGCGTGTATTAGAAAACATAACGTTCTGCAGTTTATTTACTAATTGTTTTAAGGCCATTTCACGATTTCAATTATCATACAGTAACCAGCAACAATCACCCCCTTCCTCTTCTCATTGAAGACATGCGATGCAGTCCTAAACAGTCTCTCGCTGTCGATGCTTGTAATGATTTTTGCGTCTTTCTCCGACAGTTTAAATGCTTCCACACTGCTGACGTGTGTGCTGCATAATAAAGAGTGCGCGCCTCTCACTCTGCGATGGTTGCTATTTGATTGCGTCATATCATTGTTCGGTACAATTTATTCTGTCTTTTTGTTTATTCGCTCATTCGAACACCGAAATAGCTTTTTTTGCTATTTTCAGCCGAATAATTTCGGTTGCCGAACATTCGGTGCATCCCTACTGTTACTCCTTGTGAGCCGAATTTCACAAACTTGGTCAGCTCCCGACAGCAACAGGTGTTTTATTAATGGTGAGTAGAATTATTTATTTATTTCAATGAATGTAATCGATTAGATATCATAATATTTAGGCTATAATATTATAAATCTGGTTGATTTGTATTGCTGACGTAATATGTAAATGATATGCGTGCGGCCCGTGAGACTTGCACTTGGACCATAGTGCGGCCCAGCGGAAAAAAAGGTTGAGAACCACTAGGTTAAAGAAACTTTACTCCAAAGCTAAATACCTTTCAAAAGTTTGGGGTCTTTTTTACGCTTTTGAAAGAAGTGTCCTTAACACTTTAGATTAGGGAACACTTATTATTTATAAGAGTTTTCTCTTAATAAACTCCTACTTTACTGTGTATTGACAGTAAGTAAGGTAGTTGTTGTGGTATTTCAAGATTTAGGTTTTCGGTAGGGTTAAGGGTTCTAGAATATAGTCATGCATTAAATGCTTTATAAGAATTAATAAACAACCAACATGTTAGTAATATGCATGTTAATAAACAACTAATTTATAGTGAATAGTTATCCCTAATCTAAAGTGTAACGGAAATCTTTTATGTTCACTAAGGCTGCATTTATTTGATCAAAAATCAAATATACAATAAAAACAATAATATTGTGAAATATGATTGCAATTTTAATAATAATTTTAAATAATATAATAAAATGTGATACTCCATAAACTTTTATTAAATTAATTAATCTAAACCTGTGCTGTGCTGCTGTTACAGCAAACTGTGATAGATTTTTTTCATTTTTATATTTTTTAGGACTTTTGATGAATAATGAAGTTCAAAAGCATTTACTTGAAATAAAAATATTTTGTAACATTGTAAGTGTCTTTACTGTCACTTCTTGAACAAATAAAATCCATCTGTGGTGAATAAGTATTAATAAAAAAAAAATCCTACTGACTTTTGATTTATATACTGTACATTATTATCACATCTCCATCTCTCTTTCATTCTGATGGCTAACAGTCCATTAAAGCGTTTAATACATGGTGAAATCATGCTGACATGGAATTGTATTCTGGCCCATTAACATGCATGTAATATTCATGATGGGGTGGCAACAGAGTGAGAGACATTGTGAGACTTTCAGAAAAACTGCTTCTGCTCAAGGCAAAAATCACACAACGGTTCTCTCTGCTCCATTTCCAGTCCTCTGCGCTCACACAATCTGATCAGCAGGCTAGAGGAACATTACAAAATCCTTATCCAGTATAAACACACTGCCATCAAAGCATCGCGCTGTGTAAGTGTTTAAGATTACGAAGGATAATGCAGCACTGCAGAAGAGTGAAACTGAAGCCCATTCTTCACTTTCTGATGAAAAGACGTAAAAATCTTGTATACAAGCGGAGGATATGAAATTTGTTTGAGCTGGAACTCATTAAAAGCTCTTTCATTGGCAAGCAAAAAAATGCATTTTTAAGATTGCTTCAAAGATTACTCAATAACAGCACAGGATGTTTGCTGGACCAAGCGCTGCCTCTGCCAAGCCTGAAGAGGCCATTTGGCCATGTGCCAGCATGGAGAGGTGAACAAAACTGATGACGGAGCGAAATCAAAGAGTAAAACCACCAGAACAAACTCACGACTTAATACAAAGTTTATATATGTATACATATATAAAAAAGCATGCAACCAAGGAATCTTTTATTTGGCCATATATAATAGGAATGGTTAAGGACTGGTTGACGACAATCCTTGATACTGACTAGTTCATCTACATTTTTAAAAATCTACTAAAATACTTAGGCGCCGATCCCCACGGACAAACACGAGATAGAATCAGTTCATTTTAACCAATAAGAAATGGATTGCAGCTTGTACGACTTTATTCTCATTTTCAGTTCATTTGAGGCAGTTTTTGGAGTTATTTTAATGGCAAATGTCGAGAGTGCATTATTGTTATCCGTAGTGCTGTGTTCGATACATCGATACGACGATGTATCGTCACAGAGATTTGACGATATGAGTGTCGAAACAGCTGGCCCTGTATATTGTGGCACGTGTGCAGCAGTGGACCGCGCTTAATTTGAATACAAGAACAACGTTTAAAACAGAGTAGAAAAGTGTGAGGTTTCTAAAAAAAAAAAAGAATGAATAGAGCATAATATATAGGCTACAACAAGGTTTAATCTGTCTGCAGAGGAACACAACCGGGGTTGCCTGATATAAAGATATGTAATCCCCAAAACAGAGTTTCACACTTGCGCAATACGGAAATATCTGCTAAACGTGCTACTTATCTTTGTCAACCTGGCAAACCCTGTGTACGCGCGCTCTCTCCACTCTGGATAAACGCGCTTGCTTTGTGAAAACACTGCTTAGCTTGCAGTTTAGCGATCTCCACTTCAATATTCTATCCTCAGAAAAGTGTAATTCATCAAGTGTTCATTTATGAGAGCGAGAGAGAGGCTGTGTATGTATGAATTACCACCGTTTTGCCTGAATGCGGCCGCAACATCATCTGTGTGTGTGTGAGTGACTGAGCGCTAGATACAGTGAAGACAGCGCATTAGTTTAGAACTCTTCAAATTTTTTGTTTTTTAAACGTAGAGAGTGTGTTAATTTGTGCAATGATAACCTACCAGCAACGTAAATATGATTTTTTAAATATATTAGAATGAGTACATTACAATATAAATTTATTAGAACGAGTACAAAATTATTTATGGGCTTAAAAACAAGATGCAAACAATCAGAATATTATTCCTGGTGGGGAGTGCCCAATGTAAACATGAAACATATGCCATTACCTATATTGTACTGTGGTACAGTTATGGAGGCCCTTCATAATGCAGAGCTCAGCTGCCTGCTCTGCCAATAATTAAGAGTATGCTATACAACACTATAGTATGCAGTGTTTAATAAACAGCTGTTTTACTAAACTCTTCTGAGGTGAAATTCAATGCAGTCCCGTATCGTGGCCTCTGTATCGTGATACGTATCGTATCGTGACTTTACTGGTGATACACAGCCCTAGTAATACAAGAGGGCGCCAGCACGAATCTCTTGGCTTACAGCGGGCTTGCTCTCCCACATAGAGATCATGGCTCTGCGCTCCCTCAGATATTACATATGCGCCCTCAAACTTTGTCCTGTGTAAGCGTGAATAAGTGCTTATTGTAAACAGTTATTTATTAAATCATTTTATTTAGTGAAGTGCAACCCTCATAGAAAGAATGGGCTTCATTCATAAAACACGAGCAGAACGAATTTTTGTGTAAATCGTTCGTAAAGCTGTTCTGATGTAAATTTTTGGATTCATGAAAGTGTTCGTATTTTCAAAATGTTAGTTGGTACGAAATAAATGTACACCTGCTCCTTACTACGTGTAAATGGTGCGTAAAACGTTAGGTGTTCTTTTTGGCAAACTGATGACACTGAATTTTGATGCACTGCTATCATAATATTTTACAAGGTCGTTTGCTCTGGTTTTTTTGTTGTTGGATGTATTCCACATCATAGCAACCAAATCGACAGCTCGAAAAACCCTGTGCCGCCAAAGCACTCTCAAGCGCCACCAGCTGGTCATTTTAAGAAGAGTGCCTGACATTTTTTCAGCTGCCTTAAAACGGTTTGGTGGACACACGTTATTGAATATTTATTGTTAGGCATTAGTCTTTTTTGCATTTATGCAATATACAGGCGCTAAACCTGAGAAAGTAGACCAGAATATTCCACTGCGTTCCTGGACACGCAATTTGCATAGCTGTAATTCATAGGCGGGGATTATGCTAATTGTGAATGAGCGTGCACGAGCGCCCTATTTGCGAATGATTGGAATTCATTAACATGCACATGTTTAACTATCAAATCTGATGCGTACGAAGTGTTTGTGAATCTGGAGGAGAGTTTTCGGTAAGGTCCATTTTATGTGCAAATTACTCCGAATTTACTCCTATATTTATGAATGTTTCATTAATAAGGCCCAATGTGTGTGTGTTGAGCACCCACCGGCAGTAACACAAATCGGCGCCTATGGTTATGAATACGCCAAAATTCTAAGCCTAAATGCAAACAGCGTTAATAAAGGTAAATAAAACCAAATCCATAAAAAAATTTTGTTACATTAAATAAATGTTAACTGAAATAAAATAAAATACAAAAAAAAGTTTCACATTTTCATTTATTTTAACTTGATGTACTAAAATATCTAAAACTAATACTAGAATAAAAAAAATAAAAAAATAATAATATATATACATATATACACATAGACATCTTTAAAAATAACAAAGACTAATCAAAATTACTAAAACGGTAACTAAAATGAATTTCAATACTTTAAATAATTAAAACCTAATTTAAAATATAAAAAATATAACATCTCACTGATATGAAAATACTACTGTTGCACTTTAGAATGATTGAGATTGTATTAAAGCTTTTGCTAATATTATGAATTAGATTTTAATTCCTGAAAATATTGACTTTTCATTTTAGTACTACAGTATTTGATTACTGTCCATTTCCAGAGGGGCTTACAGTATGTACTTACTGTAGTAGATTGTGCTGATCTAACAAACCCACTTTGGGAAGAAGTGACTTCCCAGCGGACAGTTTCATCTCTTTAGGTTTAAACGTCCTTTGGGACACGCTTTTCACCTTTCTAAAACTTCAGAGAGAGAGAGTTAGGTGTTCTTTTTGGCAAACTGATGACACTGAATTTTGATGCACTGCTATCATAATATTTTACAAGGTCGTTTGCTCTGGTTTTTTTGTTGTTGGATGTATTCCACATCATAGCAACCAAATCGACAGCTGGAAAAACCCTGTGCCGCCAAAGCACTCTCAAGCGCCACCAGCTGGTCATTTTAAGAAGAGTGCCTGACATTTTTTCAGCTGCCTTAAAACGGTTTGGTGGACACACGTTATTGAATATTTATTGTTAGGCATTAGTCTTTTTTGCATTTATGCAATATACAGGCGCTAAACCTGAGAAAGTAGACCAGAATATTCCACTGCGTTCCTGGACACGCAATTTGCATAGCTGTAATTCATAGGCGGGGATTATGCTAATTGTGAATGAGCGTGCACGAGCGCCCTATTTGCGAATGATTGGAATTCATTAACATGCACATGTTTAACTATCAAATCTGATGCGTACGAAGTGTTTGTGAATCTGGAGGAGAGTTTTCGGTAAGGTCCATTTTATGTGCAAATTACTCCGAATTTACTCCTATATTTACGAATGTTTCATTAATAAGGCCCAATGTGTGTGTGTTGAGCACCCACCGGCAGAAACATAAATCGGCGCCTATGGTTATGAATACGCCAAAATTCTAAGCCTAAATGCAAACAGCGTTAATAAAGGTAAATAAAACCAAATCCATAAAAAAATGTTGTTACATTAAATAAATGTTAACTGAAATAAAATAAAATACAAAAAAAAGTTTCACATTTTCATTTATTTTAACTTGATGTACTAAAATATCTAAAACTAATACTAGAATAAAAAAAATAAAAAAATAATAATATATATACATATATACACATAGACATCTTTAAAAATAACAAAGACTAAAAAAAAACAAAATTACTAAAACGGTAACTAAAATGAATTTCAATACTTAAATTAAATAATTAAAACCTAATTTAAAATATAAAAAATATAACATCTCACTGATATGAAAATACTACTGTTGCACTTTAGAATGATTGAGATTGTATTAAAGCTTTTGCTAATATTATGAATTAGATTTTAATTCCTGAAAATATTGACTTTTCATTTTAGTACTACAGTATTTGATTACTGTCCATTTCCAGAGGGGCTTACAGTATGTACTTACTGTAGTAGATTGTGCTGATCTAACAAACCCACTTTGGGAAGAAGTGACTTCCCAGCGGACAGTTTCATCTCTTTAGGTTTAAACGTCCTTTGGGACACGCTTTTCACCTTTCTGAATGTTTCATTAATAAGGCCCAATGTGTGTGTGTTGAGCACCCACCGGCAGTAACACAAATCGGCGCCTATGGTTATGAATACGCCAAAATTCTAAGCCTAAATGCAAACAGCGTTAATAAAGGTAAATAAAACCAAATCCATAAAAAAATTTTGTTACATTAAATAAATGTTAACTGAAATAAAATAAAATACAAAAAAAAGTTTCACATTTTCATTTATTTTAACTTGATGTACTAAAATATCTAAAACTAATACTAGAATAAAAAAATAAAAAAAATAATAATATATATACATATATACACATAGACATCTTTAAAAATAACAAAGACTAATCAAAATTACTAAAACGGTAACTAAAATGAATTTCAATACTTTAAATAATTAAAACCTAATTTAAAATATAAAAAATATAACATCTCACTGATATGAAAATACTACTGTTGCACTTTAGAATGATTGAGATTGTATTAAAGCTTTTGCTAATATTATGAATTAGATTTTAATTCCTGAAAATATTGACTTTTCATTTTAGTACTACAGTATTTGATTACTGTCCATTTCCAGAGGGGCTTACAGTATGTACTTACTGTAGTAGATTGTGCTGATCTAACAAACCCACTTTGGGAAGAAGTGACTTCCCAGCGGACAGTTTCATCTCTTTAGGTTTAAACGTCCTTTGGGACACGCTTTTCACCTTTCTAAAACTTCAGAGAGAGAGAGCAATTAGAAAAAAAGGCTGTTTGAAAGTCACCGGGGATGGATGGGGAAAGTGTGCCCCACAAGCCTGTTTTTCTTCATCTACAGCTCCGTTTCTCTCTCACACACACTTTAGAATGATTGAGATTGTATTAAAGCTTTTGCTAATATTATGAATTAGATTTTAATTCCTGAAAATATTGACTTTTCATTTTAGTACTACAGTATTTGATTACTGTCCATTTCCAGAGGGGCTTACAGTATGTACTTACTGTAGTAGATTGTGCTGATCTAACAAACCCACTTTGGGAAGAAGTGACTTCCCAGCGGACAGTTTCATCTCTTTAGGTTTAAACGTCCTTTGGGACACGCTTTTCACCTTTCTAAAACTTCAGAGAGAGAGAGAGCAATTAGAAAAAAAGGCAGTTTGAAAGTCACCGGGGATGGATGGGGAAAGTGTGCACCACAAGCCTGTTTTTCTTCATCTACAGCTCCGTTTCTCTCTCTCACACACACACACACACACACACACACACACACACTAACATGTGCATACTGGTAACTACACACACACACACACACACACACAAAACTTTCTCAATAAAGCTGTCCATGGCTCACTGCCCAAATCTCCCTCAGAAGGCCAAGAAAAACTCAGAGACATTTATTTTACGATCTACAAGGTCTTAACAGCTAGACGGACAATTGCTTGCTCTTCAGCAACTGGGACAACTTTAGCAGGAAGTTGAGGGTCTGGAGTGTCATGGAGGGTCATGAAGAGTTGCATGGAAGATTCACACACACATACATAAACAATCATATCTATTATTACTAACCCCGATAATTTTGGTTTCCTTAGATAGTTCACCTGTAAATGAAAATTCTGTCATCATTTACTCACCCTCAAGCTGGTTATGACAAAAAGAAAAAGAAAGAAAAAAACACTTTGTATTTCCATTCAATGAAAGCCATTGTACGTGCAAATACAGTTCAAAATTTTTCAAAATATGTTTTGTGTTCCACAAAATAATTTGGAATATGTTTAGAAACGACATGATGGTGAGTAAATGATGACAGAATTGTTCATTTTACATATATATATAAGCAAGCAAGCCACAGGGAATATTAAAATAAGAAAAAAAAAAAATCATAGTCTTAAAATAATCTCGGTCAATATTAAAAGATTATTTTAATAGCATACCTGTGCATATTTATTCCTCTTATGAATGAGAACATATGTGCAATGTAATATCTGACACTGTCGAGTCATTGTGTATCAGCACTGACTGACGGTCTAAACAGCTCTTATTTTGACAATTAGCATTATATTTTGATTTGTTCTACACTGCATAATTTAGCACAAAGCATAGTTTACCAAACACAATCGAATAAATATGTTCTAAAATACACCTTTGCATCTTTCTCATTCAAAAGGCACGTGTAGATTACTTTCTCACTTCATAAGCAAGACTGAACCCTCTCTGGGGAGATCTTTCAAGCTGGAGACGGCAGGCAAGCACTCGCATGAAGTCTTTGGGGACGCGCCACAATTGCAAACCTCATTACGTTAAACCATCACGATTTCAATCAGCCTTTTGGATCACCTTGAAAAGACAAGTTAAGCCAGCCAACAACAAAAGATTGTTGCTTTAAACTCAAGTGTCAAACGCCAAGCAGAAAACACCTCCATCTGATCCCACAGATCACTTCTACAGGGTTCAGGCCGTGCAGGTCCTTGAGACTGAGATCTCTCTGAGACACTAGATATCAGGTGTTCCAGCTTTACACGTCAAACATGCTGAGAGCCCTCCTGCTGAGACCATATGATGGCTATCAAACGATAAGCATCTCAAGAGCCTTATTGAATGCGATCTTCATTCATACATCTATGGATTGCTCATGTCTTAATGAAGGTAGGAGGAAGTATGATCACTTGAATAATTACACTTTCAACACTTTTGATTTTCCTATTGAACGCAAACGAAATGTCTGAGATTTTCATCTGATTTAAGTGATCTGTAGTACAGCACTTGTGTTGCGTTTATGGTCAAATCAGCAACGCCTCACTCTGCCTTCCAAAATGTAGGGCCTACAGTTTGCTAATGAATTATACTGAATTACTGTTATTTTAGTGTGCTTAACACCATCACAACTTGGCTTTACACATGAATTCATAAAACTAGTGAAGAAACTTGATGAACTCACGCACACACGGACGTGTATTGCATTAATTTCCATGCCATGCAGCTCTGAACCGCAGGGATCCTGGGAGACTGCGATGCGCCAGAGCAAACCCTCAGTCTGACACTGCGAGAATGACATGAAAGCAACAGCACTTCAGCTAATGCTCAAACACAAGGGTCAGCCATCACGATAAGCTGCTCTGAATTTCATATCAGCAGCTCAAACACAGGCTCGTCATTGTCTCGCGCTCACTCTGGAAGTCAGGTCCCGTCACTGATTCCCATTGTGCATCGCTCACACTGTAAGAACGCAGACGACCAGCAAAAGTCATTTAAGCGAACTGACTTCATAGAAATCTCTAAGCTCAGTAAATGCTCGTATATATATTTATATTGCCTTAAAACCACATTTAAAGCCATATAA
Source organism: Sinocyclocheilus grahami (assembly GCF_001515645.1). NCBI lineage: Eukaryota > Metazoa > Chordata > Actinopteri > Cypriniformes > Cyprinidae > Sinocyclocheilus > Sinocyclocheilus grahami. Next base: position 689,901 of record NW_015505689.1, read on the forward strand.
ATTGTTTAACAGTGGGTCTGGCTCTGCATGGCTGGACTGCGGTTAAAATCTTAGATCTGCGGATGAGCCAATCAGAGCTCAGCGCTGCTGGAGGGCAGAATGATTGCTTGATTTATAATGACATCAAATACTTCTGCATGAATTATGTAATTACAGGTACAGCAGAGCTCATCGCAATCTTTGAAGTAATAGTCCGTGCTGCCTAAAGACCATATCTGTGTGAGATTGAAGCTCGTTTGACTAAATTAACAGCGTGTCGTTTCCTTTAACTGGTCGGTGTTTGATCTGAAATTGTTACGGAGTGAAGCAACCTCTTTATACTCGTCCCAACGCGCGCACAAAGGGTTCAAAAAGAGATAAGTTCTTTCAACCTGAACAGAGTTCTAGGACAAGAGCTAATTAAAAAGTGACTAATTTCTTTGTGAAGTTTGTTACAAAGAAAGAAAAAAAAGAACTACTTGTTAACTCAATGTTAAAAGTGCTGTACAGAAAATGACTTGTTTAGATACATATTAAGAGTTAGCCTACAGGTTCAGCAATGGAAAATGGTGAAATGGAAAGGCTACACTCTAAAAAAAAAAAAAAAATGTTAATGGTAAAATACGATAAAAAGCCTATTGTAAATTTCTACTGTTAACGGGTTTTTTTAAAGACACAAAAGTATCACAGAATTGTTCCATGCCATGTGACGCATGCATATTGTATATGTTTATCCATGTACTATTTAATGAAAATACACGACTGCCTATTGATGAGACTTATTAGTGCCACACTTCACCGCAACATGCTCAGAAAAAGCTGTGAGAAATCAATATAAATAAATATGCAACACAAAATACAATCCATGTACTTTCGTCTCTGAGATGAACGTAGCTGTCGTGCTCGTAGCAAGTTATCGTATTCACGTCTGTCAACTGTCTTTATGACTGTCATCTGACAACTAGAGATATTCAACTGAATAAAGTACAAGTTATTAATCATGATTTCTCAAAACAGTCCACTTGAGTCTCATGAACATGCAGCTGTGCACCGAAATCAACAGCCAATGTAGGATTATCAATAAATTTGGGTTTGCTTTTTACCAAACCCTGTCATTTTACCCCAGATCAGTTTGAATATACCGCATGTGTTGCAAGGGAGCATTCTGAATACTTTTGCATTTTTTTAAAGCGTGATGCTGGTTGCTATCCACTGCTATTATATGGATGAGCACAAGGAAAAAAAAATTAACTTTGTAGTCCAAAAAAAGATTCTGAAATTTGAAAACTGAAATTTTTGGGTGAACTAAACCCTTTTACAGCAAAGTTAAAATATTGCTACTGCATTTTTAAAGTTCTGGCAACCATAGCAGCCGGTTTTTAACCATACATTTCACTATTTATTTATTTAACAGAAACTCAGTCATCCAAACTCTGAGCTCAGTCAGTGGAGGCGCAGAGATTTAAAAGCTCTCCTCAGCCACAGCTCTGATTTTTCAGCTTGTCCCTGTTCTGCGTCTCTCGGGTCTCTCTGGGCTTTTTGGACACTTGCATCTTGCTTTCAGGCTTCGCTCTGAGTTGAATCGGCTGGAGGTGGGGGGCTGTGTTAGAGGTGCTGGGGTTTATTGTTTTCCCTCCAGCGTGCCCAGGGGGATGTGCCTTTGTTCCTGTTCAGAGATGTCTGACATATGCACACAGAGAAGGGCCATTGCCCTGACATGAAACGCCGTTTGCAACCCATTTTACTTTTGTAATGGGATGCGTATCAGAGTAAACCAGAATATTCTATGGAAGGGGAAGTAGGTTGGAGCATCGAAGAATGCATGAAAGCCTCTGAATCTGAATGCAGCAGGAACATCCTGTATTTATCCTACAGTATATATCTGTCTACATTCAAAACCAATAGCATATGTCACAGGCACATGAATGCAGATTCGAAATGTGGAGAGGAAAACAGGCAGATGACGACGTTAACGCTTCGTTAATGAACAAATGAGTGGGGCGGGTAATGAGTTAAGAGTTTACTGATAAACTGTCATGCTGTTTGCTTACCCACCAGAGGTGCTCATCTTTCTGCAGTCTTTCCCCTATTAACTTTAATTAATCACAACAACTTAATTAACGGAGCTTAATTATTACAGAGGAGTAGGCTGAGCTGTTTGAAATGGAGTGCCTCCATAGAGAAACCTGAATTCTCAAATGCATTGCTTGGACTGAAAACAGTTGCTTGTGGAGATACTGATGATGATAATGCTTCCTATTTTAAAGTCCTACTAGTTAAAATAGCCTTCAATAATGTAAAGTCGTGGTATGTGGCAAGTTTTTTTTCTCGCACATGTGCAGAGACACTTTTCAGACACAAAAACAAGTTCAGTACGCAAGACAAAATGATACCTGCAAGCAACAATATCCTGCATTTGAAGCGATCAAGCCATCATAGTCTTAGATCACACATTTCACTTTCATTTTAGTGTATTACTTACATTTTTTATTAAATTAAATAAAACTAAAATACAATATTCAGAAACAAACTGCCCTGCATTATTGATTATGCAACTGCACAGAGGAAATTAGATATTATGGCTTGTGTGGAGTGCAATTTGTGCATTGAAAATGCCTTAGAATGTTTTCATGCCTGGCACAAAACCTTCCATAATGTATTTCCAAAAAATAAACTGTCAGTAATTTCAAGGTTTAAGACTCCAGAAAAGTACTCCCGTCAAGCGAATTCAACGAATCCCTCTAAAAGTGTAAATACACTCATAGAAACCCTTAGAAATGAGAGAATTAATAACATGTTTGATCCTGCTGGTAGCTCAAATTGTTTAGCACTAGAGGGCACAGACTGCTTCCATGTCAGCCAACCGCGTTTCATTTCCATTGTTCTGTGCTTGACGGATTACCACAGCAATTTACACCAGACGTCAACATATTGCTGCATGTTAGTGGAGCAAGTGCTGACGATCATGCATATTTTTTTTATTTGTATCATGCATTTTACCGTTTACACACTTTTTTTTTTATAAAAGGTGTGCCGTTTTGACAAGCTCTTACCAGCTTTCTGAACAGATTTTTAATTGTCTCTAAAGTAGGAAGACGGTATTTGCTTACACTGTTTGCATACGTTTTAAATGCCTTTGCTCTGTACACAGAAAGATCTTCTCAAATAAAGCCTCAATTAGTTTAAATCTTAGAGTCGGTGCAGGCGCCGTGAAACCTCGTATGTATAAGAATCTCAGAGCAGACAGAACAAAACCTTATTCACATTCTCAGACAAAGGCCTTAAACTCTAGAGTGTCAAAGTAAAGGGCCAAGCAATGAAGAAGAGACTGACAGAGAGAATGATGAGAGGAATAATAGAAAGCAGCAGCCGGAATATGAGACTTAATGTATACCATATGAAGGGATTTAAAGAAACAAATCCTATCATTATGAGTCTGGATTGCTTCAACGAAGTTCGTTCTTTGCAAGTGAATGCCAAAAATCTGCTCTGGCGCAGTGGTTCGCACACTTACTTCATATGTCTGATTAATAGACTAGTGACAGATCGATATACAGGCAAGATTAATCAGTCTGCCAATATTTGGCTATTATGACATTATTTTCATCAATCAATAACCATGCCTAATTGTGAAGTCTTACCTTCATAACAAATATGTATGTGTGTATATATACATCTGTCATCTATTTGCATCTATTCATTCTAACTATCAGTAACAACATTGACTAAAAATAAAAAGACACTGTATTAATGTCAGCACTAAAATAATCCTGCTTCTGTCATCGACAAAAAGAGCAGATACCAGACAGGAGGAATTTACTGAATGTAAGCAGGGCTCAGAAATATTTTTCAGGTGTTCGTTTCAGTCTCCAGATAAATACATAAATAAGTGCCAATACGTTTTTACTTTGCAATAACAGCTGGAGTACTACAACTGAACCATCTGAATGGATTTTCAGACCCAATGGTTTCCAATGGGTGCATGTCTGTCTAGTTCCACATAAGAGCCTACACCCTGTAGAAAGAAAGGGTATTTACTTGCAGTTAATTAGTCATTTTATGTAAACAGCAAGGGTCACTGAACAAATCATTGAGTGACTCTTTTTTGGTAAACAGATTCTATTTATTTAAGTCACTGGGAGCAATCAAAGTGCTGACCACTACTAAGAAAAAAGTGGCAAAACATACCAAGTTTTGTGTATGGCACAAACAAGTGAGCATAGACGACAAAAGGCAGCATTGTATGCAAAACAGGAACCAGGAGAAAAAAGGCATTATAGTTTTTGTGATTGCTTTTTGGCAGTACGTTGGCATGTTCCTCGGAGAAAAACGCACTGCTTAATTAGTTTTTTCTCATTTTGAAGTCGCACCTGTCAGGAAGTACAGGAGGCTGCTTCAAACTTTGCACTCGTAACAAATGTCAACACATATCTGAAGCTTCTAATTAGAGCACCTGCTTCCTGTCTTGACAAAATTTCGTCTGCTTATTTGACAGCCCATATATTATGCACTCAATGACAGGAATTTAATAAAACAAACACCATCATGCCATAAACCATCAAATCTCGGACGTGCTAAATTATGCCACCGTTTAAAGTGTATATAGCAGCAATTTGAGTTGACAGTAAGTGTTAATATGGAAATTAGGTCATTCCATGTTCAATTAACTTTCTGGTTTAATTTAGAATTGGCCTTAGTACTGTATAAATCCCTTCAGAGGACGTTCCCTCCCATCAAGCTTTTTAAAGGCATCACTTAAAACAGAAGGAAGAAGAAGAAGAAGAGTAACGCCTTCATTCGTGGCAGACAGCATCAGGTGTTTTTTCTTACATTAATTTTCCAAAGAACCTTTTTCCCACTATACAGAACGTTTTGTGTAATGGGAAGATACACAGATTCCACAGACATTGAAGATTCTTCTTGGAATCATCGACGTCATCAAAGAAACTTCATTTTTAAGAGTGTTCTTCGAGAACTGCTCACTGAAAGGTTCTTTGAGGAACCAGAAAAACAAGGCTCTACATTTCATCAGAAAGGTGAAATATGGAGCCATGGAGATCAAAACCACTAGTGCCACACATTAAATCACCACAGAGCTGGTGTCATTTGAGACGGAGCACTACATGACCTCACAAGCTCTTCTGGGACTACAGACTTCCTGCTGCCCACTGATGCACATCTCAAGACCTCCACAGCAGCTCAATTTAGACCATACCCCTGCTGTTCATCTTTCTGTTCACAGTCTCTGTCATCACTCTCACATGGGCACAACCCCTGCATATGCCGACGTCAGCCTCGAAACATCTCAGCCAAATCCCAGAACATTCTGCTACAACCTGATTCACTTGACCAAATCACTTGAGAATCAGAGAAGAACACATGTGGCTGTACGGTCATGCCATGTTAAAGACTGAGTGTCGGGGAGCAGGAGAGTGGTCATAGTTTATTAACTCTCATTCACAGAGAGAATCAATCGCGTGATGAAACGGCAGATCCATTAAGCTGGGTTGGTTTAATGTGTTTTGATGGAAACGCATCGTGTCGGAGCGAATGGCTGCTCCTTGCACCGTTACACCAAAGCAACTGTACACATTCTCCACAACAACGCACGCTTACTAGAGTAATGCTATCCTGACAGAATATGTTTCATACAGCGCATACACTGACAACGACTCCGCTTGAGAAGGAAACAAACCCACACTGGCAGGTGCAGGAGTCAGGTATAGGGAAAGATGGAAAGTGATGATAAATTGAGGTGGATTCATTTAAAAATAAAATAAGCCTGTGGAACATTGGAAGGAAATTAAACAGAAAAACACACAGACAAAAGAAATTGGATGCAAAAATACCTCCTAACCGAGTGTGCTGGCTGAAAAGCATCAGAGAGAGAGAGAGAGAGAGAGAGAGAGAGAGAGAGAAACATAACAACAGCCTCTATTATTGTGAAAAATGGAAAGGCTTGGCTTGAAAAGAAGACAAGAGGAAAATACTGTAGCTACTGAAAAGCAGCAGAACAAGTCCTATTCTTTCATCTTTTTAATGATGAAAAATGATTAGTAAAGGTCAGCGCTGAAAGCTTATCATCTTGTTACATGAAAACAACAGCTATCTGTTACACACCCATTACAGCTCATTTCACAGAGCCGCTTTGATTCTGGCTGCTGATTGGACAATGCAGATATCTGGAAGCAACCTGACTCTCCAGAAGAAAACAAACTAGTTGTGTGAGAGGTGATCAAAATGTGAGAGGTGATCAAAATTAATGTGAGCGTGTCACAAACGGGATGACGGAACGGTCAATAAAGCTTATATTTTTGTTTGTAGACCTTGTTTTGATTAACAGTCCTGTATGTATTGAACATAATTGAGAACTAGAGCTGCATAATTGACTACTATTACTGAAAATGTGTGTGTGTGTGTGTGTGTGTATATATATATATATATATACACACACTGTATATATGCATTTTTTTCAAAAAATATACTAATGTAATTTAAGAAAATTAAAAAATATATATTTTACATATATCAAAATTGACTACTCTTCAAAAGTATGCATTTAAATATTTTTATTCTTCGCACATGCATTTAATTGAATTAATTGAATTAGGCATGCATTTAAGAAATCAAGAACGCATTTAATTGACATTAAAGACATTTTAAGGCTACAAATAAATTATTTGAAATAAATGCTGTTCTTCTGAACTTTTGATTCATCAAATAATCCTAAATATAAAAAATACTAAGAATCACAAACGTTTTCAACCTTGATAAAAAGAAGAAATATTTCTTGAGCAACAAATCAGCATACTAGAATTTCTGAAGTACCATGACACCGAAGACTAAAGTAACGATGTAAATGAAAATTCAGCTTTGATCGCAGCAATAAATGAAATTTTACAATAAATTCAAATATAAAAGAGTTATTTTAAGTAGCAATAACGTTTCACCATATTTCTGTTTGTACTGTATTTTTGTTCAAATAAATTCAAAAACAACAACAAAAAGTAAATTAAAAAATATTACCAACCCCAAGCTTTTGAACAGTAGTGTACATTGAAATATATATATATATATATATATAATATATAGAATAATAAAGAAAATAATGAATTTTCATGCCTGGGGTTCTAGAGTTCTAGAGTCAACTGGGCTGGGCAGAAATGTAAGAAGGTTTGTTTGCTGAGCAGAATGTAGCCGTGTGTTGCCCTTCATGCCAGAAAATCTATGCTGGTATTTGAAGAGTCTTTAGCCTTTAGTCGAGCACAAGCTCCATGCCTGTTATCAATATCAAGTAGTTATCAGCCAGTTCTAAAGGCTGCCCCTTACGCTGACCAAAATATCTGTTTGCTAGTCTCGCACCGTATTGTGAAGCCCAAGCGCACGAGTGTTTGAGGAGCTCTGGTCATGATGGCAGGAAACGTGTTTTCTTCCAGTTTCCAGCAGCTTGTTCTATCGACTGATGTTCTGAAGCTGGCATTATCGCCGTCTGAGAGCCGCTGCCGCCAGGATCTTATCAAGTTCAGCCAATTATAAAGGAAAGGAGGTGAGCCGCGTTAAGGAAATGTCAGCAACTCCGTAACCTCCAGCTCATCTTATCTGTCCTCAAGAATCACGTGTCTCCTCCGTCTCATTCACCACACAGAGGGAAGTACAAGTCCCTTTGAAAACCCAGAATCAAAGACAAATTAGTGCAATTAGGGACAAAACCACAGTACACGACGCTCTGATTTATTTACCAGGAAGAAAAAAAAAAGATTTCTGTGGGCCCTAAAAGATGCATGGTCGTTTACAGGGAAAGCAGAGAGGAAGATCACTTTAGTTCTCTCAATCCCCATCAAGCAGCAGAGATGAGGGACATCTCAGCACGCTATCTGTCCATCAGCGCCGGAGTCAATGATCCGATCTGTTCCAGGAGCCCGAGGACGCGGAGACAAACACTCATTAGCGCGTGTTAATGGTCTGCCCAGCTGAGTTTGAGGATATCTGCGCACGAGGGAAGGCATAAAAGCGGAGATGCAGATCGCGAAGCCTCTGCCTGTGAATGACAAGCCGTTCTTGAGAGAGCTATCGAGCATGTGCCTTTGCAATGATGGGGCGTTTGACGCAGAGATCGGTCAAGTGGCTGTCAGAGGCAATGGGCTCAGACCTAGTTCTGCCACATCACTTAAAATTAAGCGTGACTGAGACGCGACGCATCCCCATCTGACATTCCACCCTCTCCAGCCACTCAACGGCTCGCAGAGATAAATGCATGCAGCGTTTCTAGCAGAAATGGAAGAGCAGCTTTTTCCGTCCGTCTGATTTTGAGGAATGGAGCCAAGCGTGGCTCATATCAGAGCCATGTGATGAGACTGGCAAAGAGCCTGAGAGAGACAGCGATTCTTAAATGCGGAAAGATAGCTGGATGATTGACACATCTCCGATCGCCCATCTCCCTCGGGCATGACAGGTTCTCAGGTCCAGCGCTGTGACTTACTGACAGACTGATATCTAATGGGAAGCTCAAATCTCAGAACAAAGTGTTAAAGACAGAAGTGAATTTGGGAGCTTCCTACCTCATACGTACTGTATCTCGGTAGCACTTTACAATAAGGTTCCATTTGTGTCCCTGGAGCACAAAAGCAGTGTTAAGACGCTGGGGTATATTTGTAGCAATAGCCAACAATACATTGTGTGGGTCAAAATTATAGATTTTTTTTAATGTCAAAAATCATTAGGATATTAAGTAAAGATCATGTTCCATCAAGATATTTTGTAAATGTCCTACCATAAATATATCAAAACTTAATTTTTGATTAGTAATATGCATCGCTAAGAACGATTTTTTTGCACCCTCAGATTCCAGATATTCAAATAGTTGTATCTCAGCCAAATATTGTCCTATCCTAACAAACCATACATCAATGGAAAGCTTATTTATTCAGCTTATTTATTCAGATGATGTATAAATCTCAATTTCGGAAAATTGACCCTTATGACTGGTTTTGTGGTCCAGGGTCACATTGTTTAGCATTAGTTAACTACATTAGTTAAGATAAACTAACTATGGAAGTCTGTTCCTGCCACGGAATAAAAAATAAAACAAAAATAAAATAAAAGTTAATTGCTACTTTTTTCTCACAATACTGATGTCTTTTCTCAGAATTGTGAGATATAAACTCACAAACTGCATTTCTGAAGTCAGAATTGCGAGTTTCGATCTCTTTTTCTCACAATTTCTCGCAGTTTTGAGTTTATATCTCGCAATTTTGAGAAAAAAAGTCAGAATTTTTGGAATTTCACTCAGCCAATCAAATTTTAAGACCAAAATTAACTGTTGTATAACATTTTAAGATTCCAGTACATATTAAGATTAGAAAGTTTCGAATAGCCACCACATTTCTACAGTGGAGAACTTGACTAAGTTAACCTACTAAATATTTTCCCTTGAGTGAGAGATAAGAGAAACCTCTGTTTTGAGCAGCACTTGACCAGCATGTTTACATGTCTTTTCAGAGACTCATGTCCTTTTTGTGGCACACACAACCCTCCTGGGACACGCTGAAGGTTGAATCGCAGACCTCTGAAAGGCGGGAAAGAAAAGGAAATTGTAATACCTGAATGCCTGAGGGACTGAACAGGCACAAAGGTTGGAATGCTAACAGAGATGCTGTCACGCCACTGCTATGGCAACATCCTGTTGAAAGAGGAGCGCTGTGCTCTTTAATGCTGTTAGATACACCGCTCCGTGTCTTTGATCTCCTCAAAGGTATGTGCATTCATGACTTTACAGCCTATAAGCTCAGCCAGTGAACAATAACCCGTTTCGTGGTGATTCCCATCATGGCATCATTCAGGAGATATATATCGATATCCCCAAAAGAAAATAGACTCTTATAAAAATATGAACTGCCGTCATCTCAAATCCTCACACCCACACACAGAGAAAGATATATTCACTGACACACAGGGTGCAGCAGGGGGGCAGAAAGACAGTTACCATGTTACAATCAATTAATAAATCAATCTTTCATAATCATGGAATAACTATGGCTTGCATCCATCCATCCATCCATCCATCCATCCATCCATCCATCTATCTATCTGCCTGCCTATCCACCCATTCATTCATTCATTCATTCATTCATCCATCAAGCAATGCCACTGCTCGAATACCATCTTATGAGCAAATTATCATCCATCCTTTGTGAGCATCAGTGTAGTACCCAAAAACTGCTCAACTATTCATTGAAAGCCCATGATAAATTCAGTCTAAATATGAGGGATATTTCATTTGGGAGGCAGTATATTGTACTGATATCCTAGACAGAAACAAGCACACGGTTTTTACAATGGGCAGCCATTTACATTACAAAACTCTCAGCATCCATGAGTTCTGCCCGACACACAACACACAGCATAAAAACACACACGTTCCAGTAAAGCCTCTCGTTCGGTTTTATTTATCTGCAGAATGACTCAGACAGACAAAAACAGAGCACTCGGATATGGGACAGTGAGAGCAGATGTGAGAGATGGGGAGGTGTTGCCTTAGAGGAAACTTCCAGACAAACGCAAAGAAGATAAAGCTTCCAAGCTGATAGATGATGGGCAGGAGGAGACAAACTCAATTGGGAAAATCTGGCTAGATATCCTGTCTGGGCACAAACAACACCTCTAGTGACATGAATCATTAAAGGGAGGCCTGAAAATAGCATCTGAAGTTGGGAAGGTCAGACAGGGTGTCTGTCTTCCTACAATCACAAACCGCTCCCCGCCGGTGGGGTCCGCGGCCCCTCCCAGAGATCGTGCACAATCATCGACAAAGACGCTACATCTGGCTGAAGGTGAACCGCGGTGCAATTGCCAATTAAAGCTAACGAGAGCTAGTGTGTGACACATTTGTCATGATCATCAGAAAGGATCAACAAGGGCTGAGATATAATGTTCTCATCATGGCTATGTAAACCATTCTCTTGGGAAATAAACAGCAAATCTTCCTTAGTACACAGACACAACTGTATTCAACTGATCCAGGCCTCCTGCTGCCACATGTGGCTTATCCCACACTACACACCACCGATCCCAGCCCAAAACGGCACAATCCAGCCTGATCCTCAGATCTGGTCCTATGTGGTCTCGGAGGTATTCCTCTCCCCTCTTCTTCTCTGCTCTGAAAACATGATTTAGAAACCAAATGAAGAGTTTTGTGATAACACTTCAATGTTCTGCCTAAGCGTTTCCCACCATAGTGGATCAATAAGCATTTTTATAGATGCTAATTAAATGATGATGTGCCTGGGGTGCTGTAACTAGCTTTTTAACTAGTTTCGCTACGGGTAGGAATCTGCATTGTAGCTTCAACATGCACTATCCAATAGTCACCTGGAAGAAGGGAACAACGAGTTGAATAGTCTTAGCCTCATTTACTAAAAGTAAATACAGCCACACGCAGTGATTGTCATGGGTTCAAGTGCTTTAAGACCTTGAAATGCACAAGATGGTGGCCATGTTTTTCAAGATACACAACTGTCCTCATACTCAGTGATGGCACCTTGGAGACAGTATTAAAGTTTTCGAGTCAGTCGGATCAATGCTTCTGACTGGGTAAATGCTTAAGTACTAGTCTGCATAAATAGGTAAATATAGCCATGTTTGTACATTTTCAGCTTCATGATTGAACACCTAAAAACTAATAACTGGAAAATTTTAAACTACTCTAAAATACATTTTTCATGACTCCAAAACCAATTAAACTAAAGTAAAAATGGTCTTGAATTAGTTTGAGCTTTTAAAGGTGCAGGAGATCTTGGAAAATGCTAACTTTAGCCTGATAGCACTGAAAGCGAACGTCCCACCCTCCCTGCAATCGCCGTCCAAGGCCACGCCCCCTGAACGCATTTACACTCACAGACCAGAACACCAGAGACAACATTACAATAGGCTACATCAGCGGTTCCCAATTCCAATCCTCGTGCCCTCCTGCTCTGCACATTTCATATGTATCTCTTATCACGTGCGACGTTTGTTCTATTCGACTGTGAGTGCCCTGGGAAGTGTACATCACCAGATATTCCGTCATGATTTCAGTTCGAAGTGAGCGTATATGTTCCATACAAAGGGCATTAAAGTGTGCGAGACGAAAATTTAAATAGTATTTATTTACAGAGGTATATTATGTCACACTTCTCTAGTAAGTTTCGTCTGTGTGTGAAGACGCTGCACAGTGCAAATCCGTGAATGAATGTTCCGAAGTGAAGTGAACTTCAACAGATTTCCCCTGCTTCCCTTGAGCGAGGACTGGAATTGGGAACCGCTGGGCTACATAATGTGTCATTCACTGAGAAAACTTTATAGTACAGTTAGTAAAAGTAGTACAATACCACGAAGGAAGATCGGCTTGTTGATGTTTGTCTGCCATTCTTGCTCTGTCTGCACAGCGTGTGTGAACGCACTGATGACGTATCCTGTCTGTGCAAACAGACGCAAATACATTTGTTGACAGGCAGGTAGGAAAGCCAATTAAAACGCTCAGACCGAGTTGGACAAACATTTCTTGGTCCTACGCCTTCCACAGAATGTATAAATACAGATAAATAATTTTAGACCACTTAACTTAATGATTGCTATCGTGATGTGAAGAGACTTTCAACCAGCATAACAAAAAAAAATTCTGAAGACAATCACCTATTGCACCTTTAATTATAAAACTTAAAACCTTACAAACCACCTGCTTTGAATGAAAACGCTATTTCATTGCAATGACAATAGACTGTGCTGGGACATTTTCACCATTACATCAACATTTTGAAACAAATCCAGGTAGCACATTGTCTACGACACCCCTAAAACAAAAAAATGACAAATAAATAAATACATACATAACAGAGCAGAAACTAATAAAACCTAAATGAATAAAAGACAAACTGAAAATAAACACTAAATCAAAAGCTTTGATATTCCTGATGCATACTCATGGGTAGCAAAACCTTTGTCAAAACTGTATGCACTACGGTCCAATCAAACAACTCCTTCCTGTTTAAGTGGGTGGTTTCTTGCTGAAAGATAGATCAGACTTCATGTATTTCAGCATTTGACAGATTTTTTGTAATATATACTACACCAATGCAGGGGAATACAGGAACACAGTATGTACTACTGAATGCACTGTTGGTGAGGAATGTGATGGGGACACAGGCTGGTGCGACACGCTGAGCGCAGCTACAAGCGGACAGGAATACACACATTAATGAGCGGGAGCTCCGAAGACTGAGGCTGGCAGTGAAGGGTGATTCGTCGTTTCCTTCTCGATGTGTCTGACTGGGAAACGGATGATTCCTTGCATGTGAGAGTCTAGTAGCTGTCATGACAGCCCATGTGAGGTGTCTGCCCGGTGCGGGTCAGCGGCGACGCTCGGCACAGCTCTGACAGAAAGAGGAAGGCAATCCTAGCTTGCAATTCACCTGTCCAAAGCAGGGGCCACATGTGACAGCAGCTATTGAGAAAGTGACCAAACAGTTGAACCCCTGCATCCAGGCCCATCAGTCTGAGACTCACTCCTGAGAAATTCTCAGAGAAGGAGGGCATCTGGAAAATGGGCTAATGAGTTCACTCTGGTCCAGGACACCTAGCAGACATGCGATTTCACAGCAGAGTCTATAAAGGAGCTTACGTGGAGCCAAGCCGCCTGCGTATCTCAGTACACATGCATAAACATTAAATACACGGGAGGCAAAAACAGCAATCTCACGGTAATGAAAAATCACACTCCAAATGTAAGCAGAGATTCTGCCAAACACAGAGTGATAAAAGAACATTTAAGCGCTACATGTTAGCACAAGCGTTCTAATTCCTAACCGGTGGCAATCACGGTTCTAGATGAGAGTCTGTTCACCAGCTGTATGGAACGATTATTTAATATGTATGCAGAGGCCTCAAGCTGCGTGCTGATGAGACGACGACTCGCGTCTGGATGCACAATGATGACTGATGCAAATGAAATAATCCCTTGCTAGGCAAGAGATGGGGCACAAATATTACAGATGAGGATGACATTCACCATTTGCTCAGCAGTACAATTCCCTCCCACAGATCATTGCGTCCGTTAAAGAAAAAGAGAGAGCGAGAAAAGCCATTGCCTCAGCCGCGTCAAAGGGGAGCGATCTGAAAATGAACATTGTCTTTTTATTGCTTTGTTATGAGAGCGATCTTTTCTAAATTTTGGTTTCTGCAAAAGGGTTCCCACATTTCTAGAGAGCGCAAAGAGTTGAAGTTGATATGCACACTGGAGTCGTGACCTAGCAGTTAAAACATTGAGAATTGCACTCATTTGGGGGAAATGTGTTTGAATACAGCCTTTGCTGTGCACAAATCCCGTTCCACCCTCTTCAATATCTTTTCCTGTCCTTTATACTTTTACTATCCAATTCAACTAATTCCAATTCAAATGGAGAAATCTAGAGAAAACCTGGATGAGGGAGTAACTGGCATTACGTTTCAAGAGAGTGTACATAATATATTACAAACACAATTGCTATACACCGGGGATCCTCAAATCTGGCCCACGAGATCCACTTTCCTTCAGAGTTTAGCTCTAACCCTAATCAAACACACCTGAGCATGTGAATCAATGTCTTTAGGATCATTCGAAAATCACAGGTAAATAAGTTTGATCAGGGTTGGAGCTAAACTCTGCAGCGCATTGGCCCTCCAGGGTAAGATTTGAGGAACCCTGCTATACACATTGGACCCATGGCCTAGCAGTTAAAACACTGAGCATTGGTGCACATTTGGGAAAAATAGGTTTGAATACAGATTTTGAAATGTCCCGATCACATTCAAACCCTCTTCTCGCTTTCATTTCCTGTCCTCTATACTTTTACGGTCAGTAAAATGTCAACCCCCAGTTCGTTTAGAGCAATCTACTGAAAATCTGGATGCAGGAGTAATTGACAGCACCGTCACTGAACGTCCACATCAATAGATCCAGCCTTGACACTCATTCCTCACAGTCAGCACACGGACACGCATCAGATCTATAGTAAACCCAGCAGGCTTGTTAATCAACTCTAGTTAAAGCCCACCTGATGTCTGCTCAACTGACACACATGTTGAGGATTTGAGGGTTCACATTCTTAGAGGCTCGCTACGGAAGAGAAACCCGCTCTGTTCACTGCATGCCATCAATAAAATTAACTTTTATAAATGTCCTCTCCAATTAGACTTGATCAGATGCTTTATCATTGGTGGGGCTGGCTGTGGTGAAAGCATGTGGTTATTCTTGCTTTTGGGAACCGACTGATCTGCAATTGCCAGCACTTCAGTAGGAAATCCTCACTGTACATTGACTAAGGCCATTGAAACCCGTCAGCCTATCAGAGAAAGGCGTTCTAATGGACTTTTTGATAGCATCACAGAGAAGTGGAAGAGCTGCCGCCGTCCCTGCACACTTAATGAATAGTATTAGGACAAAACTGCAGCTTAACAACTTCAATAGGGAACAGCCAGTCAAATCTGATCGCCGCAATTTCAATCTATAAAAGACCTACAATAGCCAGAGGCTTGTGGCCACGGTCTGGCAGCTCAATCTCTCTTTTTATTCTCAAGCTCAGGCCAAAAATTGAATTTTCAAACAGTTATGAAGCTGCAGAAGAGTTTTTAAGGAGAAAAATATTCAACTATATTATATACAACTGTGCAAAAGTCTTAGGCTATTAGTATTTTCACAAAAAAAGTGTTTTAAGCCAGTTATTTCTATCGTTTGCTGTAGTGTGTCAGTAGGAAATGTATGCACAAGGAGTCTGACAACAGCCAGTGCTCCACACAGAACCAAATCAAATCAACATTTGGTGTAACCACCCTTTGCATTTAGTTTTTTTTTTTTTTTACGTAATATATTTATTTATTCATTCATTTATTTAGTTGTGGGTGTCGCTTCATCATGGACATGACATTTTGGCATATAACAACCAATTTTCCAGACACAATCAATTCTCATTGGATAAAATCATTTTCCTACACTTTCCGGTTTCACTCAGAAAAACAATGCAGGATGAGTTTGCAAACAACATAATATTTGCTATTTTAATGCATGACGGGCTTGGAAGACCACTGAGACAGTCATTGTGGACCATTAGAATGTGTTTCAAGTCTGTCCAGCTAGAGTGTACTCAAGTGGATGTTCACAAAAGGTTTGAAAATCTCTAAACACCACCACAGGCATTTTTGCAGCTCATTTTCACCAAGCAGCAAACCAAAGGGCTGGTTCTCACCAAAGATCAAAGCTGTGACAAAAACCATTGAGTATTCTCGTATACTAAGGCTTGGCGGTTCGCACATCTTAAATGACCCATAAGCAAGGAAAAGAAAAGAAGTGCATATGTTTTTAAGGAGCTTGACTTATGCAATTATTTAGCCACCTTTATGTCGCTCTAAAACGGTATTTACTTACTTTCTTCAGCAGAACATATTTCACTGTACCACAGAAACGTTCAACAGGACAAACAATTTGAAGTCACAACACAACAGAAAACAGAAAGTGAGTTTTTAAACGTGTGTTCCGGCCTACTGGACAGAGAAAGAGAAAGACAGAGAAAAGCATTTGTTTCAGTCAGCCATAACTCGCTGAGCTCTCTCAGATCCCACATGCACACATTCAGGAATATCTAGATGAGTTATCTTACCCTGCGAGAGGATGAAAACCTGCGAATCAAAGAACCCAGAAAGAGCTAGAAGGAGTCTCATTAAAGTACCATTGATGAAAGCGTCTGAAATGCAAGTATAACGCAGCAGAAAAGTTGTATGAGGATAAAAGGAAATCCCATATGATCTAGATATCAGGCGTAACTTCTAGAAGACAGTCAGTGCTGATGACGTTTATTCTGATACTCTGATACTGCTGAGTGCTGTTCAAGAGAGTGTACATAATATATTACAAACAAAATTGCTATACAACAGGGATCCTCAAATCTGGCCCACGAGATCCACTTTCCTTCAGAGTTTAGCTCTAACCCTAATCAAACACACCTGAGCATGTGAATCAATGTCTTTAGGATCATTCGAAAATCACAGGTAAATAAGTTTGATCAGGGTTGGAGCTAAACTCTGCAGCGCATTGGCCCTCCAGGGTAAGATTTGAGGAACCCTGCTATACACATTGGACCCATGGCCTAGCAGTTAAAACACTGAGCATTGGTGCACATTTGGGAAAAATAGGTTTGAATACAGATTTTGAAATGTCCCGATCACATTCAAACCCTCTTCTCGCTTTCATTTCCTGTCCTCTATACTTTTACGGTCAGTAAAATGTCAACCCCCAGTTCGTTTAGAGCAATCTACTGAAAATCTGGATGCAGGAGTAATTGACAGCACCGTCACTGAACGTCCACATCAATAGATCCAGCCTTGACACTCATTCCTCACAGTCAGCACACGGACACGCATCAGATCTATAGTAAACCCAGCAGGCTTGTTAATCAACTCTAGTTAAAGCCCACCTGATGTCTGCTCAACTGACACACATGTTGAGGATTTGAGGGTTCACATTCTTAGAGGCTCGCTACGGAAGAGAAACCCGCTCTGTTCACTGCATGCCATCAATAAAATTAACTTTTATAAATGTCCTCTCCAATTAGACTTGATCAGATGCTTTATCATTGGTGGGGCTGGCTGTGGTGAAAGCATGTGGTTATTCTTGCTTTTGGGAACCGACTGATCTGCAATTGCCAGCACTTCAGTAGGAAATCCTCACTGTACATTGACTAAGGCCATTGAAACCCGTCAGCCTATCAGAGAAAGGCGTTCTAATGGACTTTTTGATAGCATCACAGAGAAGTGGAAGAGCTGCCGCCGTCCCTGCACACTTAATGAATAGTATTAGGACAAAACTGCAGCTTAACAACTTCAATAGGGAACAGCCAGTCAAATCTGATCGCCGCAATTTCAATCTATAAAAGACCTACAATAGCCAGAGGCTTGTGGCCACGGTCTGGCAGCTCAATCTCTCTTTTTATTCTCAAGCTCAGGCCAAAAATTGAATTTTCAAACAGTTATGAAGCTGCAGAAGAGTTTTTAAGGAGAAAAATATTCAACTATATTATATACAACTGTGCAAAAGTCTTAGGCTATTAGTATTTTCACAAAAAAAGTGTTTTAAGCCAGTTATTTCTATCGTTTGCTGTAGTGTGTCAGTAGGAAATGTATGCACAAGGAGTCTGACAACAGCCAGTGCTCCACACAGAACCAAATCAAATCAACATTTGGTGTAACCACCCTTTGCATTTAGTTTTTTTTTTTTTTTACGTAATATATTTATTTATTCATTCATTTATTTAGTTGTGGGTGTCGCTTCATCATGGACATGACATTTTGGCATATAACAACCAATTTTCCAGACACAATCAATTCTCATTGGATAAAATCATTTTCCTACACTTTCCGGTTTCACTCAGAAAAACAATGCAGGATGAGTTTGCAAACAACATAATATTTGCTATTTTAATGCATGACGGGCTTGGAAGACCACTGAGACAGTCATTGTGGACCATTAGAATGTGTTTCAAGTCTGTCCAGCTAGAGTGTACTCAAGTGGATGTTCACAAAAGGTTTGAAAATCTCTAAACACCACCACAGGCATTTTTGCAGCTCATTTTCACCAAGCAGCAAACCAAAGGGCTGGTTCTCACCAAAGATCAAAGCTGTGACAAAAACCATTGAGTATTCTCGTATACTAAGGCTTGGCGGTTCGCACATCTTAAATGACCCATAAGCAAGGAAAAGAAAAGAAGTGCATATGTTTTTAAGGAGCTTGACTTATGCAATTATTTAGCCACCTTTATGTCGCTCTAAAACGGTATTTACTTACTTTCTTCAGCAGAACATATTTCACTGTACCACAGAAACGTTCAACAGGACAAACAATTTGAAGTCACAACACAACAGAAAACAGAAAGTGAGTTTTTAAACGTGTGTTCCGGCCTACTGGACAGAGAAAGAGAAAGACAGAGAAAAGCATTTGTTTCAGTCAGCCATAACTCGCTGAGCTCTCTCAGATCCCACATGCACACATTCAGGAATATCTAGATGAGTTATCTTACCCTGCGAGAGGATGAAAACCTGCGAATCAAAGAACCCAGAAAGAGCTAGAAGGAGTCTCATTAAAGTACCATTGATGAAAGCGTCTGAAATGCAAGTATAGCGCGGCAGAAAAGGCGGACAAGGATAAAAGGAAATCCCATATGATCTAGACATCAGGCGTAACTTCTGGAAGACAGTCGGTGCTGATGACGTTTATTCTGTTCCTCTGATACTGCTGAGTGCTGCAGAACATCACACATTACTGATTTACATGTAGAAAAAAATTATCTGACTAGTGTTAGATGACTACTATATTATAATGAAAGCGAGGCATCAATGCTATCAGCATGACTGTGCTAAAAGTACTTCCGCTGGAATAGTTAAAGGAAGAGGTGGCGATGGAACGCTATCAATCCACAACACCCACGTGAAGTATTCCCATAAAGACTTCACACTTCTGAAGAGCTGTCGTAACTACTTGACTCCTGGCCTTGAATGGAGATTTAAAGTCAACATGAAACCGAACATGTAGGGTCCTATGAGTTCTGCAATGCGGGAAACGAGGACGGAGAAAAAAAAAAGAACACGGAATGTCACAGGATGTAGCAAAATTTGAATGAATCAATCAAAAGCAGTGCTGTAAATCACTTAAATTGCGACATCCTTTGGGAACTGATTGGCTCATGAAAAGTAGACATTATGGAGCTAAAGTTCACATTTGGAGAATCTTGACGTGTCCCAATAGCAGCATTTGATCATTACTTTCTCTTATTGCCATAGCCTTTATTAGATTTACATTAACCGGCACAAACACTGTGTTAACTACTGGAAAGACATCATGAATCGGACGTATATGTAATGTGTAAACATCAAACACAGATGAAATGAGATGGAAAGGGCCACGGTGATTGATGCCCCGGACCCCCTGAGGTACCCCGACAGAAAACTTTACACAGCTTGTTATGTAGATTGAATCATTGACTTCTTTCATGTGGCACGCTGAAGAGAGACAGCTGAGAGCTGAGTCCCCGTCACCACAGGGTGGGATTCCTTCAGACACACAGCCTTTCATCACGTCCCAATCACATAAACAAGCCAAACACACACGCAGAACAGAAATGACAGAAGCGTTTGAGATCAATACAGACGCTCCCTGCAGGGAGAACGGCTTGAGAGGCATGGGTGTGAGCTTCAGGAACGAGATTGATTGATTGAATTGCCGTCAGCGAGCGGCGCAGCACGACAGCCTGAACGTTTAGCTCATACATCAGCGAGCGGCTCGAGCCAGAACTCATCTGAACTGTCACGAGGTCCTGGAGGAGTCACAGACACTGCTCCTCTGCTGGATATCCAATTATGACCTACATGGCCAAAATATCATAATCAGCAGTAATACTGTATGTTTATATTTCAATGTAGTCATTTAGAAAACAGATGCTAATGTTCTGTTAGAACAGCTATACTGTAAAGGCTGGAGTGTCATAGTTAATGTGCGTTCAATTCATTAATCCTTTTCCTTAAATTGTGTTAAACTTTGTTTTCTCACCCCAACTACATTTCTTTTTAAGCATGAATATAACACATTTTTGTAGGCTTTATGCTAAAAAATAAATAAACCCTATTTACCAAAAAAACTAACCACTGCGAACCACTAGGGCTTTGTGAAGGAACTACAGGTGGTTTGTGAGATTATGAAAACATAATAACAGAAACAAAACAAAATAACAAAAAACACTTACATGTTTTTTTTACCTGCATGTCATGTGATCATTAACAAACATCATGTGTTATTATTGTCTTATTGAGATAATGTATTGTAATGTGTCTTACTAAAACGAAATATTTGAAAATTAAATATACAAATTAAAATATATAACATTTTAAATGAAATATTAATTAAAAAAGAAAGAATTAAAAATAAAATATTACCCAAATTGTGAATATCATTGTATAGAAACACACATAACGTGTTTTCAGTGTCACACAATTCCTGTGCAAATTACTCTTACGAGTCAGTTCTTGTAATGAATCGTTTAAAATACAACTGAATCAGTCTGACAAATCCTCACTGAATCAATCAGTAAGCGGTGGCCAGAGTGGCTACCAGTAGTTAATTTTTTAAAATGTGTATATTGTGATATACATTTCTATTCAAGATATATACAGTTATACATGTCATATGTTTCCCAGATCTTAAAATAGATATTCAATATAAGTAAATATATCTTGGATTTAAGCATGTATAACTATTTTTGACAAAGACAAAAATGCTGATTAAGAAAGTGATTTTAAGGAAGACTTTGACATCATTAACAGGTGAAGATCTCATACAGAACAGAAATAATGGGAGACAGCAAGAGTCATCAGTGGTGCTGTGAACACCTCTCTCATAAACCTACAACACCAGCATCCACACACACACACACAGGCTCTCAGACAGCCCAGCCTCTCCACACCAACTCATTTATCAGTAAAACACCAGACAGAGATAGAGATCTGTCCTCATCCACAACAAACCCACCCACACACACACACACACACACACACACACACACACAATACTCATAAGCCAGGCGGGGCTGCCAAACTTTCCCGAGTGCTACTCCCACACACATTGCTTACTGTAGTGCTGCTTCCCTTGTCTTTTGTCTCAGTCGTGTTGGGGTGAGAGGCAGCAGCTCATCTGCACCTCCCCCCCTCAACGCCAATCAATAGAGTTTCACGCTGCACTTCTCAAGCACCACTTACTGCGGGCTAATGGTGCCGAAGGGTTACAGCAAAGCAGCGTGACTCACTGCATATATCATGCCACTTGCTACTTCCTCAAACATAAAAATAAAAACATTTGCTGGCTGAAATAACCCCTGATTTATGTCTCCACAGCTGCTGGCCTGAAGAAAATACTGCGAGGTGAAAAAAATGAATTTTAGGCATTTTCCTAAAATTATCTTTCAGGCTAACATGCAAATCTTTTACAGTTAAAAACATTTCAGTTTATCAGAGCCGAGGCCTAGCGGTTAGTGCGCATGCTCTGATGTAGGAGTGGGCGATATAAGCAAACAGTTATATCACAACTGATGCATATACAATGATTCAATGAATTCAACTATTGAAAAAAACAAAACAATAAAAAGGTCAAAAGATCGGCCTGTCACACATTTTTAATTATGTACATTGCAATTTAATATGCAATTATTTTGAAAGCTCTTTATGTTCTGTATTATTCAACAAAGACAAGCTATAAATCATTGTATAGTACGACCAACACAATATTAGATAGATTAAACATAAATGTT